>NC_056525.1:141456715-141469089 GCF_019175285.1 Sceloporus undulatus
AATGAAACACACGATAATTTAAATTAGGGCTCCCAACCACTTATGGAGCAATCCTGTGCATATTTACTCAAAATTAAGCCCCATTAATTTCAATGAGAGTTACTCCCTAGTAAATATAATTAAGATTGCACTGAAAATAAAATAAAAAGTTGATGAATGATCCACAAAGAGAGAGAGAGAGAGAGAGAGAGAGAGAGAGAGAGAGAGAGAGAGAGAGAGAACATAAGGACATGGAACTTGGTATTTATATTTGCAAGTCATCTTGTGGCAATAAAACAGCCCCTGGAGAATAGAGTGTGGGTCAGTATTATATGAGGTGAGTCACACCTAGTTGTTATACAGTTGTGCATTTTGATTGTTATGTAAGATCTCATTACAGAAACCCAAAATTCCAAACTGAGGCCCTATACAGACAGGCCAAAATAAAGCTGCTTCGAGTCACTTTGGAAGTATGGTATTTTAATGATACATGTGTCCTAAGAGTCCAGAAGCCGCACCTAAGGACTGGAGTGCAGCTTTGGTGCAGTTTCCAGACTCTTAGGACGCATGCATCACTGAAACATCATACTGTCTGTATCAGGCCTGAGTTCACATTAAAACCATGGAAAGATATTCGTCAAGGATGAAAAAGAGACCCCATGCTAGCCAGGTAGCTTTAGTTGGAAGGAGGGTTCTGGTACCGGACACAAGTTCAAAACACACCAGAAATTTGTCCAAAAAATGGAGGAGAAAATGGATATTCTACCTATGAGATAGAGATAGTTGGACAGTATAGATTATTGCCTTGGGCATTGTTCCAAGGGGATGTATGAAATTCACCTTAGTACTATAAATCATTAGCATCTTGCATCACTGTTTTTTAATGAGCCAAAATGAGAAGCCTTGTAAACTAATTTGAACAAATACAGAGTATTACTCGCAGCAGGAGACTGCAGACATCAATCAGCTCATGCAACTTTGGTTGAGAGAGGTTCTTGTATGAATCTTTCATCTTAAAAAAGAGATACTCAGAACTCAACAATAGATCTTGACAAGATTCTCATGTGTGTGAATGCTCCAGAGAGAACTGACTCCTTGTTTCACTGTGTAAGATAATAAAAATATTCCATTTCCAAGGTCGAGACTAAAGCAAACTTACCTGCTCGTTAAAGAATAATGCAACCTGGCTGTTTTACATAATGTTTTGTAAATTAAGCTTCATGGTAGATGCCTTTATTTTCAAGTCTTGTCTGAACCCTCTAGAGAAATACCAGCTCCGCTCTGAAGAAACAAGGTACAGTATTTCATAAAGTTCCATGAGCTGGAAAGCCTTCTTCAAATGTATCCCGTGATAGGAGGATTCCAAATCATCATCGCTTCCCCCTCCTCTCTCTCTATTTAATGTAAAATCTGCCTGGAGCCACACAGGAGGTCTCAGCACAGTGCTCTGTGACTCTGAAAAAGCATACAAATCAGAAGTGGCACTTTCCTACAAAGAAGACTTTGAAGAATAGCTGTCCACTCGGAATGAATGAGCTGCCTTCTCATGTAAGAGGATGCTAGTGTTAGGCTACCTTCAAGGTTCTGAATACCCTGAAGCACTTTGCAGGGTGGAGAAGTATTCAATGGGCTGACACCATAGATGCTAAGCAGCTTTTCAAATCTAAGGGAATTTACACTAGAGAAAAGGGTGGCGGGGTGGTGGGCTGGAGGGAAAAGCTTAAAGCAAAGTTATCATTATATGGTGACAAGAATACCTAACACATCGGGTATGTTATATGGTGCTTGTGATGTTAGAGGCTTGTTGGCAAAATTTATATCCCTTTCATCATGACAACGTTTTTGTGACTTTTATATGGAACGGGATGCGGGATGCTGCCAAAAGCACTTATAAATTTAATTCCTTCAATTTGAGGGGAAATGGGCATGCTTAATTGTCCTATTAAAATCAAAAGGATCACACAGACTGCATAACTGGCCAGCTGTGCTACCAGGTTTATGTGACAATTGTGTGTGTGTGCATGTGCATGTGCAGATGAAAGCCTTGTTACTATTTTCAAGAATATTTGTGCAGTCTGGAAGAGTAGCATAGTATATTGATTTATAGGCTGACTGAGTGAGTCATACACTTATCTCTAATCTTGCCGGTGGATATGCACCACTCAGGGTGACAGAGGTCAGGTATGAGACCCATTCAATCCAGTCAGGAAATGATTGGGATCCAGCTAGCACAAATGATTTTATTTCAGACTTCCAAGGCACTGAACCAATATGGGGGATACTTTCTTTACAGTCTTGGGTACTTTCCTTGCAGCCCAAGAGATAACACCCTTGACATGGAAACCACCAACTATTTCTGTGTAAAGGCATATCTTTCTAATAGAGCTCTCAGAGCTGCATAGGTTAAGACTGAAGGCCCTATAAGCCTCTATCTGTATTAGCAAAAAATGTTTAGCAACTTGCGTGATGGTTTGTTGTTCTTAACCGCCTTTGAGTTGACCCTAGCTCATGGGGACTCCATGGATGAGATATCTCCAAGGCCTCTCAACTGTAGGTAGGATGTTCTAATTCATTACTCTGCATGCTAGTTCAAAACCAAGCAGCACAATTACTACATTGTGATGATAGTTTTACTAGGACAACAAAAGGAAAAAAAATAGGTTTGTCTAATAAAGGTAATAAATAAATACATGGCACTACCTTTCTGCAATTTTGTGCTGGTCTATAACCGCAATAAAGGTTCTATTCTAGTCTATTCTGTGATTTTAGGATTGCATGTTCCTCTGAGGTAAGAGATTATGCTGATAGCAGCAGTACTGCTCATAGGTTCTCCCATGTCAGACATGCATTTGCTGAGGAACCAGAAAAAATGTACCGAACAGCTATTGGGCAGGAACAGTAGTGGGGGGTACTTTGATGAAGAATCCCTCAGAGACCATGGCAGTGGCATGGTAGTTAACCTTTGTTAATATTCTGCAGAAGAAGGCATGGTAAATCCCCTTTGAACATCTTTTACTATAAAAATCTTACAATGAGACAACCTAAAATAAATCAAGATATAATAATACTTAATAATATTTATTTATACTCCGCTCTTCAGCCAAGGCTATCAAAGTGGCTTACAATTTGTTAATTAGACATTTCCCTGCCCTCAGGCTTACAATCTAAAAAAGACAAGACACAAAAGGAGAAGAGAGTGGCAGTAGGGAAGGGGAAAAGTCAGAAATTAAAAATCCCAGGTCAGACAGCACTCAGCAAGCTGCTGGAGTACAGCAAAGGATAATTATACAACTAGACTCAAGCCAAAAGGATGGTCAGCTGTTGATATGTTCAAAGGGAAACAGAGATTGAAAGAATGTGTGAAAATATTAGAATAAATGTAAAAAATATGTTGGTTTTTTTTAGTGTTGAGAAACCCTGATGGGAAGAATACTGGATAATAAAAACCTTTCCATTTTGGGACTTGTTCTGTGGAAAATTCACATGTGGATGTTTTGCTTAGAAAACAGCATCTATGTGCAGAAAACAGTCTTTTCTGTATGGGAATTAATATTTTCTGCATTGAAATATTATTTTCCATACAGAAAATACTGCTATCTGCACAAAACAATACATGTTAATTTTGTTCAGAATAACTCCTGAACTGCAAATAAACTTCAAACACTGTGGATTTGAAAAGATTTAGTTGTGTTAATCTGTAGAATCAGTATGTAGAGAGATCTTGTAGCACCTTTGAGACTAACTGAAAGAAAGAAATTGGCAGCATGAACTTTTGTAGACTTCAGTCTACGTCCTCAGTTTGAAGACTTTCTTGAGGCAATAAGAAAGTCACTAAAATTACTCCTTGCTAAAAACATCAATCAAAATGCAGACAGCAATGAAGAAATCAGAAGAAGACTAGGAAGTGGAAGGGCAGCTATGAAAGAACTAGACAGATTCCTAAAGAGTACTGATTTACAACTGAGCATTAAAGTTGGAATTGTCGAAGCCACTGTAATTCCCATCACCATGTATAGTTGTGAGAGATGGACAGTGAAGAAAGTCGATAAGAAGAAAATCAATTCATTTAAAATATGATTTTGGAAAAAGAGTGCTAAGGATACGATGGACTGTCAAAAAAACAAACAAATGGGTCATTGAACGGATATAGCCTGAAATCTTTCTGGAAGCCAAGATGAACAAACTGAGGCTGTTGTATTTTGTCATATGAGAAGGCACAACTCATTAGAAAAGACAATAATGCTAGGAAAAGTAGAGGGAAGCAGAAAGAGGGGAAGACCACAAGCTAGATGGACAGCCCCAATTAGGAAGGTCACCAGTATAAATTTACAGGGCTAAGCAGAACAATGGAGGGGGGCTTGGAGATGTCTCCTCCACAGGTTCACCATGAATCAGGGTTGACTCAAGGGAAGTTAACAACAATAAATAAATAATAAATAATAAAACTTTTATTTATTTCACACTTTTTGTAATAAAACAATCAACATCTACAGGAAGCCACTGGGTGAGATCATTCAGAGTCATGGAGCTAGGTGTTATCAGTATGCTGATGACACCCAAATCTATTTCTCCATGTCTCGTTCGTCAGTTTTGAATTCTGATGGCATCTCCTCTCTCAACGAATGTCTTTGGGCAGTAATGGGCTGGATGAGGAAAAACAGATTGAGATTGAATCCAGACAAAACGGAGGTGCTCACAGTAGCGGCCCCGAAACCAGGAATTGGGTTGCAACCTCCGGTCCTAGACGGGGTCACACTCTCCGTCAAGGACTGTGTTCGCAGTCTGGGGGTGCTCCTTGATTTGTCGCTCCTGATGTCAAAAAGGTAAATGCGACAGTCAAGAGCGCTTGTTATCAGCTTCAGCTGATACGCCAGCTGCGCCCTTTCCTGGAAGTAAAGGATCTTGAGACTGTTGTTCACGCACTGGTAATCTCACGTCTAGATTTCTGTAATGCGCTCTACATGGGGCTACCCTCGTACTTGGTCTGGAAACTGCAACTAGTACAGAATATGGCAGCCAGAGTTATTTCCGGAACATCTAGGAGAGACCATATTACTCCGGTTCTAAAGTCCCTCCACTGGCTGCCTATTAGTTTCCGGGCCCAGTACAAGGTGTTGGTTATCACCTTTAAAGCCCTAAATGGCTTGGGTCCAAACTATCTTCGGGACCGCCTTCTCCCCTACAATCCTCCCCATGCACTCCGCTCCTCTGGGAGAGGCCTACTTCAGCCACAAAAATCTAGGCTCTCGGCTACCTCCCAGAGGGCATTTTCCATTGTCGCTCCCAGACTGAGGAATGGCCTGCCGGATGAGATCCGTCTGCTTACATCCTTAGATAGCTTTAAAATGGCTGTTAAGACGGATCTCTTCCGGCAGGCCTTTCCAGAATAGCCAACCCGGCCTCAGGAAACTCCCATAAAGAGATACTGCTGCTCCCATTGATCACTTGTATTGATTATTGTTCTGTTGTTCTGTTGTATTGTTTTGTTGTTTGATCCTTCAGTCAGTTTTAACCTGTATGGTTTTAATTGTTTGTTAGATTTAATACCTTTTTAAGGGGGGAGGGTGCCAGGGATTTGATATGTTGTATATTTTTAACTTGTTAGCTGCCCCGATTGTTCTCAGAGGGGTGGGATACAAATAAATATTATCTCTTAACCTTCTCTTCTCCAGACTAAACATCCGCAGGTCCCTAAGTCATTCTTCATAGGGCATGGTTTCCAGACTCTTCACCATTTTAGTCGCTCTCCTTTGGACACGCTCCAGTTTCTCCACATCCTTTTTGAATTGTGGTGCTCAGAACTGGGCACAGTATTCCAGGTGAGGCCTGACCAAAGCAGAATATAGTGGCACTATTGCTTCCACTATACTTTTATTGATGCAGCCTAAAATCGCATAGGCCTTGTTAGCTGCTGCATGGCACTGTTGACTCATGTTCAACTTGTGGTCTACTTGGACTCATAGACCCCTTTCACACATAATTTCGTTCAGCCAGGTGTCGCTCATCCTATATCTGTGCATTTCATTTTTCTGCCCTAAGTGCAGTGCCTTACATTTCTCTGTGTTGAAGTTCATTTTGTTAGCTTTGGCCCAGCCTTCTAGTCTATTCAGGTCATTTTGAATCTTGATCCTGTCCTCTGGAGTATTAGCTATTCCTCCTAATTTGGTGTCATCTGCAAATTTGATAAGTATGCCCCCAATTCTGTCTTCCAAGTCATTGATAAAGATGTTAAATAGCACTGGGCCCAGGATAGACCCCTGTGGGACTCCACTGGTCACTTCTCTCCAGGATGAAAAGGTGCCATTATTGAGCACCCTTTGGGTTCGGCCGGTCAACCAATTACAAATCCATGTAACAGTTGCCTTGTCTAGCCCACATTCTACAAGCTTGTTGCAAGAATGTCACGGAGAACTTTGTCAAAGCCTTACTGAAATCAAGATATACTATATCCACAACATTCCATAAGTAAACAATGAGCAGAATGGTAGGATGATACATGATGTGAGGGAGTAATCACTTTATAATTTTATGGCTGAGAGTTCAGGGAAGGCCTGCTGAAAGAGATCTGTCTTGATAGCTTTTTTGAAGCTGTCTAAGCTGGTAATTTGATGGATCTCATCTGGCAAGCCATTCCACAGACTGGGAGTGGTTGCAGAAAAGGTCCTCTGGGAGGTTGCAGTTAGTCTGGTCTTAAAAGGCTGCAGTAAATTCCTCCCAAAGGATCTGAATGTGTGGGGAAGATTATATGAAAGTAGGCAATCCCTTAAATAGTTTGGGCCCAAGCCATGTAGGGCTTAAAGGTGGTAACCAACACCTTGTACTGTGCCCAGAAACCAATAGGCAGCCAGTGAAGTGATTTCAGAATCGGTGTTATGTGGTCACTTCTAGTTCTTCTGGTGACCAGCCTGGCTGCCATATTCTGTACGAACTGGAGTTGCAGACTAGGCACAAGTGTAGTCCCATGTAGAGCGCACTGCGGAAATTGAGTTGTGAGGTTACCAGTGCATTTAACTACAGTTTCAAGGTCTCTTGGTTTCAGGAAAGGGCACAGCTGGTGTATCAGCCAAAGCTGATAACAGGCATTCTTGATCGTCGCATTTACCTGATTTGTCATCTGGAGTAATGGGTCAAGAAACACCCCCAGACTGCGAACACAGTCCTTGGAGGAGAGTGTGACCCATCTGGAGGTTGCAACCTGATACCTGGTTTAGGGGCCCCTACTGTGTGTACCTCTGTTTTGTCTGGATTCAGCTTGAGTTTGTTTTCCCCTATCCAGTCAATTACCACCTCAAGACACTGATTGAGAGAATAAATGCTATCTGTCATCAAGGCTGCTGAACAAGACATGGAGAAATATATCTGGGTCATCAGCATACTGATAATGCCCCACCCCAGGTCTCCGAATAATCTCTCCCAGCAGCTTCATATATATATATATATATATATGAATAACGTCAGGGACAGGATGGCGGCCTGAGGGATGCCACAATTAAGCTCCGTTTTTGAGGAGCAACAACAACCTTTGAGAAGAATCTTAACGAGGAATTACTTCTCTTGAGATGAAAGGAAAGTCCTAACCTGCACAACATGTATTCTAGAGACATGAAATGTGAGAAGATTGATATATATAGTAATACTTGCTGAAAGGGCGGGGGGCATCTTTCATGTCCATCTAATTTTGAGAAATGTGAATTCTGATTTTTTATTTGAAAAAAAATCTCACTAATTTCAGTTTTATTTACTTTAAAAGGGTTTGTGAGTATAGGCTTAGAAATGGACATGAGGTGATAGTGTGGGTTGAAGTTCTCCTGAGGGAGGAGGTGAGCAAAGGATTATCCTCAGGCCAGGGAGAGGTGGCTGGAGGCAGGAAGGGAGACCTCAGAGAGGAGAAGTTAAGAGATGACAGGGGAAGAGGGGCAGCAAAGGCTAACAAGAGATACCAGTTCTAGCAGCTTGACACAGATATATCTTGCCACATGTTATCCAGAGGCTGTTCTGAAGAGGTTGTTCACAGCAACACGGGTGGCTGATGAATTATTAGAGGTCTTCTCTCAAGTACGTTTCCCAAAGGAAGTGCTAACAGATCAGGGGACTAATCCTAATAAAGGATGAACCAAAATGTGGTCCTTGTTAAAAGTTAGATTTCTCAAAATGTCAGTCTATCACCCCCAGACTAACAGGCTAGTAGGATGATTCAATCAAACCCTAAAAGGAATTTTGTGTAAATTTGTCCATGAATAGCCCAGACAGTGGCATAAATTTATTGGACTCCTGTTGTTTGCTTATAGGGAGGTGCCACAAGCTTCAATGGGATATTTTCCCTTTGAGCTATTATATGGGTGTTGCCCTCATGGTATTCTAGATTTGGTAAAGGAAGGGTGGGAGGAAGAGCCTTCCTCTACTCAGACACACTTACAGAATGTACTGGAAATGCAACAAAATTTAATGAATATTGGCCATAAGGAACAGTTGTATTTACAAGAAGCTCATGAATATCAAAAAGATCATAAGAAGGTAAAACCCCAATACATAAAAGCAGGTCAAAGGGTGCTGTTTTGTTACCATCATCACAGTCAAAATTGTTCATGCAGTGGCAAGGGCCCTATGAGATAATACGGCAGACTGGCCCAGTAGACTACAATGTCAAAGTGCTGAAACCCCACAACCATAAAAAATCTTTCACATTAACCTCCTCAAGGAAGAACAAACAAGAGAAGCTTTATATGCCCAAATGGAAGCAAGTGAGGTGGTAGAGGAGGATATTTTGGGTCCCGCTATAGAATAGGATAGAAATTTTATTTTTACCCTGCCTCTCCTGGAGGATCGAGGTGGCTTACAATACAATTAAAATATAACAATAAAACAATAAAATACAGCCATTACATGAAATGTACTAAATACAATACAAATTATAACCCATAATCCCTCCCACCAACCAACAGCCTACAAATTGCAAAACAATAATAAAATAGCATCTACATTAGTTAAAACAAACAATCAAACGACAGAGAGAGATGGGTATCCTGATCAAGTTGAGGTTTTCTGTACGATAGTTGAAGGTCTCGAAATGATAGAGGGCTGGCAAAAGAGGGCAAGCATGTGTATTGATCCCCAACTATCAACCCAACAGGGAGAGCAGGTGACGGAAATAGAAGAAGCATTTAAAGAGGTATTTGCTAGAAAGTCTGGGTATACCAACTTAATTTGCCATCATATCATAACCGATGCCCAGATGATAGTGGGAATGCCACACCAAGCATGGCCTTGGAAACTGTGGGAAGTGATTGATAAGAAGGTGGAAGCTATGCTAGGATTGGGGGTTATAAAGGAATTCCAGAGCCCTGGAGGGGTCAACCTGTCTTGACCGAATGAGTCAGTTCATTTCTGCATAGATTTCCAAAAAGTAAATGCTGTTACCAAATTTGATGCATATCCTATGCTCGAGGTAAATCATTTATTGGAAGAACTAGGGCCAGCTAGATACCTTTCATCCCTAGACCTCATGAAAATGTATTGGCAAATCACCCTAGGTCTGGAGGATAGGGAGACAACTGTGGGCTGGTACAGATGGGTGATTTGCACAAGCCTGGGCCTGAAAGTAGGGCTAGCTAGAGCTGGGCACCCACACATGCCCAGCCCTACTATTGCCATGTTGCCCCCCCCCCCCCCCCCCCCCCCCCCCCCCCCCCTGACCCTCCCGCCCCCCCCCCCCCCCCCCCGTTTACATGAGGTGTGCCATGATGATGCATGGGTGTCGGAGCACCCAAACAGTGCTCTGTGCAAGGGGCATCATCACAATGCATGAGCACCATAATGGTGCCCCCTTCCAAGAAGCTGTTTTTACCAGCTTCTTTTTGGTCCTGAGAGGGAGCAGATCATTGCCGTGACATTTGGTCACCATGGCAATGATCTGGTACAAAAAGGGGTGGCTGCAGGCTGCCCATCTGTTGAGCCCCTGCCTTCCCAACACCAAAAGGAATTTTCCAGTTTGTGTGTATGCCATTTGGGTTGCATGGTGCAGCAACTTCTTTTCAGAGATTAATAGACCAGGTGTTGGCTCCTGTAAGAAATTGTGCCACTGCTTACATAGATTATATCATCACATTCAGTGCTATGTGGCAGGAACACACAACACACCTAAAGAGGGTACTGGAAGTAATATGACAGACAGGACTAACTGCTAATCCCAATAAATGCACCATAGCTAAAAGACAGCTTGTTTATCTAGGACATTTGGTAGGATGGGGGCTTATTCTACCGATGCAGGAGAAGGTGAATAAAATGGTAATGTGAAAATGACCCCGAATGAAAAGGAAGGTCTGCCAGTTTTTGGGACTCCTGGGGTATTACCGGAAATTTATTCCAAATTTTTCACATGTTGCCACTCCCCTATTGAACTTAACACACAAATGCAGTCCCCTGGTGGTACCATGGGGTCTACAGGAACAAACTGCTTACTGACAATAAAAGAAGCCTTATGTCAATATCCTTTGCTAAGGACCCCTTTTCTAAAACCTTTATCCTTCAAAGTGATGCCTAAGACAAGGCTCAACATTGGCCCAATGGAGAACATCCTATAATGTATCTAAGATGCAACTTGTCATGACGAGAAAATAAATACTCAGCCATTGAAAAAGAGACCTTGGTCATTAAGTGGGTGATCTAACCATTGTGTTATTATCTTTGGGGTGTCCCTTTTCTTCTGATCACAGATCATGCTCTCCTAAAATAATAATCTGCATCTAGCCTGATGGTACCTAGCTTTCCAATCCTATGCTTTCCAAGTGTTATATTGCAAAGGCACTACTGATGCTAATGCTGATTTCTTTTCCCAACAGGGCAACTGTTACTGCTAAGGATGATTGGGTCTCTACTGTTGCTCAGAAGCTGGGAGTTTAAAGATAAGCCTTGTCAAATGACATTAAGACAGCATTCCCTAGTCTAGACATAGCAAGGAAATCTAGTTTAAATTTTCAAAGCAGAGTGGAGATTTATGGAGTGTGTGGAGAGATGGGAGAGGAATATATGGCACCAGTACTTACTTTTAGCTTTCTGATAGCTTAAACGTCAAAATATCCTTCAAACAAGCCCAAATGTGGCCTTCTCTAGAATTATGGATTTCTTGAATCCACCTCCTTAGGTTGAATCATCCATGCAAAAGGTTTAGTGACCATCAAATATTGATATATTTCATTTATTTACATTTTCAACAGAAGCAACCACCACTACCACCAATTTGTAGGTTATTTAATAATAATAATAAAATTTATTTGTATACCATTTTTCCCTAGATCAAAACGGTTTACAGACTATAAAACTATTAAAAACATCTCATAAAAATAGATAAAAACAAGTAGTACAATTATACAAATACAATCATTCATAGGGTAAGGCAGAGAATCGATGGCATCAAGAGCGCTCAACTTCATTCCTCGGGGGGGAAGGCTTGGCAAAAAAGAAAGGTTTTAAGCCTCTTTTTAAATGTTTCTAGGGGAGTCATGAGACGGAGCTCCTCAGGGAGACTGTTCCAAATTCACGGGGCTGCCACTGAAAAAGCCGTCTGGGATGTGGAAACATATTTGGAAGATGGAATCTCCAACAGATTCTTCCCAGATGTCCTGAGTGTGCGGGGCGGATTGTGTGGGGAGATGCGGTCCCTCAAGTAACTCGGGCCCAAGCCTAACCAACACCTTGTATTGCGCTCAGAAGCGAATGGGCACCAGTGAAGATTTTTCAGAATACGTGTTATGAGGTCAAACCTGGATGTGCCGGTGACCAGTCTGGCTGCCATATTTTGTACTAACTGAAGCTTCCGGGCTTGGTACAAGGGTAGCCCCATGTAGAGCACATTACAGAAATCTACGCGAGAGGTTACCAGAGCATGTACCATGGTTTCAAGGTCCCTTTGGCCCAGGTAGGGTCGCAGTTGGCGTATCAACCGAAGTTGATAGCAAGCACTTCTGACCGTTGCATCTACTTGAGATGTCAACTGCAGAGACGAGTCCAGAAGTACTCCTAAACTGCGAACTTTGTCCTTCAGGGGAAGTGTGACCCCATTCAGGACAGATAGATAGACTTCCTTCCATGGGCCTGGGGAACCTATCACCAGCACTTCCGTTTTCTCTGGATTCAGACTGAGTTTGTTTCCCCTCATCCAGCCCATTACCGACTCCAGGCAGGCGTTCAAAGGAGAGACTCCATCCTTAGTCACTGCATCAGTTGGAGAGACAGAGAAGCATATTTGGGTGTCATCAGCGTACTGATAACACCATGTCCTGTGTCTCCAGATGATCTCTCCCAGTGGTTTCATGTAAATGTTAAACAAAGTGGGGGACACTTGCTCCTCTAAGAGGGAACTTACATCTGGTGTCCCTCAGGGAGCTATCTTGTCCCCC
>NC_056525.1:141469189-141532586 GCF_019175285.1 Sceloporus undulatus
CTGAGTTTGTTTCCCCTCATCCAGCCCATTACCGACTCCAGGCAGGCGTTCAAAGGAGAGACTCCATCCTTAGTCACTGCATCAGTTGGAGAGACAGAGAAGCATATTTGGGTGTCATCAGCGTACTGATAACACCATGTCCTGTGTCTCCAGATGATCTCTCCCAGTGGTTTCATGTAAATGTTAAACAAAGTGGGGGACAAGATAGCTCCCTGAGGGACACCAGATGTAAGTTCCCTCTTAGAGGAGCAAGTGTCCCCCAACTGCACTATCTGGAATCTGCCCGAGAGGTAGGAATGGAACCACTGGAGCGCAGTGCCCCCGATACCCAACTCCCTTAGGCGTTCCAGAAGGATACTGTGGTCAATGGTACCGAAAGCCGCTGAGATGTCCAAAAGCACCAACAAGGTCACACTTCCCCTGTCGATGCCCAGATCATCGACTAAGGTGACCATGGCAGTCTCAACTCCAAAACCCGCTCTGAAGCCAGTTTGAAATGGGTCCAGATAATCGGTTTCATCCAAGACAGATTGGAGCTGGAAGGCTACTGCTCTCTCGTGTAGAACCACTGTTAACTATTAATGGAAACCTATTACACACACATGCACACATACACACATTCTATGTCAGTTAGCACATTTTGTGTCACATGTTAAATTTAGGATTGCCAGGCATGGTCCCTCTTCTCCAGTTGCCAGGGTGAATGGGAGGATTCTCAGGGTAAGAATTCTTTAAAGGTGTGTGTATATATATTGTTGTCATTAGTTGGACTTGGAAATTGAATGATGTATCAACCATAGTTGCACAGTATCAAGGCTGCCCTTTGTAACATCACTAGGGCCCACCTCCTGTGACACCAGAAGAGGATGGTACTAGGTTTCAGATTTTGGTCCTGAAATCTCAGGGCCTGGGCCAATCACTCCTGACAGACTTACTTGATTTTCATGGGACAAGATTCCATTGATGGAAAGGCATGGCTCCATGAAGAATAGGGGGAACATTGGCAGATGCATGAAGAAGTTTTCCCCTCTTCCTCTTCTATCCCCTAAACAAAAGGAGAAGAGAACATGGAATATAACCCTTAAACCTGCAAAACAATGCATTTAGTCAAATAGCATTGGTTTATGACCGCTTATTTACAGTTACAGTGAAGTGACTGTGTACATGTTTCCATTTCTAATAAAGAGATGGTATCCAGAATAATAATTTGCTAGAGGAAATTTAACTTATGATGTATGGTTTATTAAAAGAGACTAGAATAAATGTATATAGGCAGTAGTAAGTATGGAATTATTTCCCAAATTTGTATGGATTCTAGTTTCATATTCCACCTGATTGACATGTCTGTATGGGGCATTACTATGTTAGATTTCTGCATTTTTAAGAAGAGAAGGAGGAGGAGGAGGAGGAGGAGGAGGAAGAGAAATTCTGTTTTCCTAATATTATATTGTTCTTATAATGCTATGAAATAACCCCTTGTTTAAAAAAAGATGAAGAATAAGAAGGCAGCAGCTAGTCAAGGTATTAAATTAAAGTGAGAGAAAAAATCCACCAAGTCACTTAAGCACACTCATTATTATGGCCCTTGCTACCTCGGGCCACTGGAGAACTTATAATTTAGTCTGCATTATGCAGTTTGAAGTGTTTTATGTTCTGCATGGGAGCAGGCTGCAATTCAAATATCATTGGCCATGAAAAATATGCACATACATTTAGCATGGAAAATCTCCAAGGGCATGACAGAAGAGACGGGCACATGTTGCCGCAGCGTGATGGAGAATTTCTCTGAATTAATCATTTGGACATAGTTTATCACCATTTTAGAGTTTTGCCAGAGACATTTCCTCCCCATTTGTCGGAGAAGCTTATTATACTTGCACATCTCCAGAAGATAATAAGGCCAAAGCCTTTGATGCTTAAAGGGAACCGGCTCTGTTAGATTCTGTTATGACACAGACAACTTCTCCACTGACAGAGCCGTTCAGATAACAGGAGTAATTGCTTATTTTATTGAGTTTAGGGAATTGTGTTCCATTCTCCCTCCTTGCCTATTACATCAGTTATTATGACCTGTCTTCTGTCATAATTTAGGGGGGAGTGTAGAATATGCATTCTGAAAGCATTTACTGAAAGAAAAGAGCACTTCGTTTAAATATTTCGTCCATATTCCCAAAGTGCATATAGTATAATTTTTATAGAGCTGAGCTGGAGCTCCTCATTGCTCTTCAGGCTGAGTTACAGCAGTCTTGCGGGGAAAATAACTCCCCTTTTCAATAATTTTTTGAGAGATGGGTGGGCGACTGTTTGTGAAAATATTTGCTAATTTTAAAAAAATATATTACTCTTCCAGTTATAGCAATTTGCAAACCCTAAACACTTTGTTCCTCTCTCAAATATCATGGATTTTTTTTTAGCTTCCCTGGTGCCTTTCTCTCCAACTCTTCTTCAGTTTCCGAAACGACACCATAAGTGGAGAGAGATATAACTTTTAGCCAGTCACCACTAGCCTAGTGGAGCCAGCAGGCCTTGCAGGAATGAGTAATTGGCAATTTCTGATGAGCAGGGATGAAGATCTGCCATTGTCCTCCCAGATATGTCCAAGAGTTAATTAAATCTCCACCTTTGAAATGAGATTAATTACAGAATCTATTAAAACAGATTCAGTCTGTTTTTAAAAGACTTTTATGTTTTTATGCCTACTGATCTCTATTGGTACCAACTAGCCTGATAAAGAGTTCTGGAAAATTCACATAATTCTGCAGAATTTGAATTTGAATTTGTCCTCAGACAGATGGACAAGTACAGCCACCTTTGGTTTTCATTTGTACCAACAATGGAATCTACCACAAGTGGAAGATGACTTTGTTAACCACCTAAAGAGGGACAGCACTGAGTGTTCTACCTCTCCCTTCACTAGGTAAGACTCATTTGCTTTTTAAAAATATCAAGACTGCCACCTGAAACTGAATCTCCAGCTTTCCTTATGTAAATATGGTCACGTTTCTTGTGTTTTGCTCCATGCCTATTCAGAAAATTTGTGTTTTGTTTTTTGCCCAACATAACATGCACATTTCTGAATGGCCGCCAGACTTTGCATTCCAGAAAGGCATTGCCCAAGTGTGGATACGCAATTTACACGAATGAAGATGCATGTAGTGAGCACACTCTGAATGGGATAAGAGAGAAAGTTCTGAAACTGGTTCTGTATTATCTTCTACATAGTAAGAAAGATAGTTTTGGCTTGTAAAATAGATGGCTTGACTACATGTGGATTGGGAAAGGGTGAATCCACCCCCACCCACCACCCACCCCCCAATATGGTGGGAAAGTCAGAGAATAGAGTCTCATCAATAGAAAGGCTATAACAGCTTAATGTCAGGCCCAGCTCTGTCCTAGAGTGCTTTTTTCACTCACTTGTTCTGGATAACAGAATGGTCTTCAGTTTTTGGTCTTGAGTAGTAATTTTGGAGCATACTCATGATTGTCTTAGAGTGTCAAAATAATTCCATAGAACTAGTGGGATATTAGATAATTTGTGCCTTTTAAAAGAAAGCAAAACAATGCGAATAAGGCAATTTAAACAGAAATAATTCGATTTGTAAAGCAATGCAAATCAGACTTTTGCCTCATTATTTATTTAAGAGGGGTGGTGCTAGGAGGAGGAGGAGGAGGAGGAGGAGAGGGAATATCATATAGTTCAGTTCTGGCTTGTTTCTGCTGTGATGTCTGTGCAGTATTATTATTATTATTATTATTATTATTATTTGATAGAAGAGAGAGTACAGAGAGGTAGAAGCAGAGTTATTGTGAAAATGACAATAAGAAAAATAATGAAGAAGAAAAAAGAAGAGAGAAGACTGGAAACTGAGTGGGTGGAGAAATGAGGAGGATGTGAGTAGCTCACTGTGTGAGAAAAACACAGGATTTTGATTTCACATGGCAATGCTGAAAAGCCCCAGGTCTTTTTTTGAAAGACTGTCAGCTCTGGCTTGCTTTTTCCTTTCTCATTTTGTTGGAAACTACTAGCAACATTTAGAAGAGCTGCTTCTTATTTCCTGTGCAATCCCAATATGTGGATTTATTAATATCAAAATTATGTGATTTTACGAGTTATTAGATACTGAAGTGTTAAAGTATTAAAAATAACAAAACCTTCTCACTTGCTTAGGAGACAATACAATGCTGCCTTTTGATTTAAAATTTTAAATGCAATGTCCAGTGCTAATTCGAGAGTAACAGGCTAAAGCTACCTATAACATACCTTTTTCTTTCATTAAAGAATAAACTGTGTGACAGTGTCACGCAGTCATAACTCCCATTGAAACAGAAATAACAGAGTTTAAAGATGCAATTTTACTCTATGGAAAGGGCATTTAGAAACAGCCAACAACAGAATGTGTCACAAGAGGGCAACAGTGTCAACAAAAAATGCACCATTCTCTGTTAATCCAATTGTTTGTTTTAAAGGTTTTTTTAATGTAATAATGCAATCGTTGAATAATTTTTCCTAATGATGGCCCCGAACAGATGGTCCAGAAACAGTAGCTGGAGGCCACTTGGCCACGATTGGTCTGGGACTGGGGTGACTGCACAGCCCACTCCCAAAACCAGGCTGCTGCCACAGTCCCAAAGCACCACCACCACTAGTCAGATTTAACCCACTCCTTTTTTATCTATTCCAAAGGACCAGATTGCAGTATTGGAGTAGCTTCCAGCTGCTTTGGGATGCGCATCATTTGAATGCCACACCCTCAAATCAGCTGGAATCCACCTTATTTGGTGTGTGCATTTCAGGCCTAAGTTAACAAGTTAAATATTTTTCACTCTTAATAGCATTTAATGAAACTAATTACTTTTTAAAAAATAATGGCTTAAACCATGTTTTAATTATGACTATCACTGTTATTGTTATTGTTATCTGTATCCTGCTTGCCCCCCAAAATTGGGATGTAGAGTGGTTTACAGTTAAAAAGTACAGTGCACCCGCGTTATAGGTGGGCATGCTTTATGCGGACTTGAGCATACACGCTCAAGCCGCAGGGAACGCGTGTGGTGCAAGGGGTGGCATGTCCCATTCCAATGAATGGGGTGCACACCTGTGGTGCCCGCACACTTCTGCCTTCCCGCGCCACCACGCATGAGCCCCATTCAAATGAATGGGGCTCCAGCATAGCCGGAATTCACCTTACACGGGGGGGCGGGGGGTCCGGAACGGATCCCCCATGTAAGGCAAGGGGCCCACTGTACTCTACAATTAAAAACTTACAAAAGTGACAATTAAAATTAAATTATTACAATATTAAAACAAATCATTCATTTAAACATAAAATAAAATTAAAAATAACAGCACTTAAAAACCATACACTTAAAAAAAGAATAACACCATCAAGATGTTCTTTTAAAACTTTCTGTTTTCATAGCCTGTCTCAACAAAAAGATTTTAGCCTGCCAGCAGAAGGACAACAAAGAAAGGGCCTTCCTAAGAAGGGAGTTCCATAGTCTAGGGGCAGCCACTGAGAAGGCCTTCTCTCGTGCCCCCATCAACTGTGTTTGTGATGATGGTGTGAGTGAGAGAAGGGCCTCTCCTGAAGTTCTTAGAGCTTGAGTTGGTTCATACAGGGAGATACGGTCTGCCAAATAGCCCAGAAGAATATCATGGTTGATGATAATGAAAGCTGCTGAGAAGTCCAGCAGAACTAACAGGTACACACTCCCCTATCCAATTCCCTGCATAGGTCATCCACCAAGGCTACCAAGGCTGTCTATATTCCATAGCCAGGCCCGAAACCAGATTGAAAGAGATCTAGATAATCAGATCTAGATCAGACTAGATGAGATCCATTCCATTAATTAGATTTATCTATGTGTTGATTCACCATTCAACAAATGATCTAGATGAGATTAACTGATAGGATTCTGGCTGCTTCAAAGTTTGCAAATGAAAACTAAGAGCCATTGTTTCCAGCAATAAGTTGGTGTTTGAGAGTTCCCCTTTCCCCACCTATTTCATGCTGATCCTAATGAAAATAATGAGCCCAACTTACTGGCAAACATCCTCCCATTGGCACAACTGTCAGATGCAGTGTAGTGTGAGACAAGTTTATATCATAAGCACCCTGTGACCTTTTCAAGGTGAAAGAATGCTTATCCAACCAATCCTAGCTGGCAGGAGGACCTGTGGAAGAGGCATACTCTTGAGCTATGTCAGCCTTATCCAGTCTGGGGCTATATGCTGGGGATGACACAGGTCTCCCATGGGTAACTTTTCCTACGCTTTAGGAAGGAAGTGAAAACAAGAAATGGCCAGGGACTAATTATTATTATTATTATTAATGCTTATTTATATAGCACCAAAAATTTGCATGCCACTTTACAGGCATCATCAAAACAACATATAACCTGCCAATGGCATACAATGTAAAGTCATAAAATATAAATTATACCAAATTAAGCAGGTTATGCAATTAAAATACAAATTGTAAAAATAACTAAGGGTCTGGGCAGACCACCCCCAAGGGGCAGACTGCAGCCGCCTCCAGCTGCACTAGATTGTGGCTGTGGGAACCACATTCTGCAACCCCAATCTGCCTTTTCCAGGGCACAAAAAGGAGCCATAGCTGTGGCTTTAAGGCATTCCTCTGGGGCTGTGTCATGTAAACACAGCACCAGAGGAGCGCTGTGACACCTCGCACCATGTGGAGCAGCGCACGGTGTCACGTCACCATGGTGATGGAGTCAGGGCATGTGTAGTATGGATGCCACACCCTGACTCTGCCCCCAGACAGGCCTTAATGGCTGGTCTGCACAGTCCCTAATACCTCTTCTTTGTGGTCTCTGTGTCCCATACAATAGGGTCTTGTGCCCACGCAGAGACTCCACCTGGAAAGCCAAAAAGCTGAGCAGACTGGTGGGAAACCCCAACCACCCCCACACACTGAGCACGCCCAATCCTGCCAATATACCTCCCCCTTGAGTTCTCTTTTGTCCGCCGCAAGAGAAACACTTCATCTGGATTGCTCTCCAGATGAGTCCTCTTGTGTATGGTAAAGTTAGTTTTTATTCTTCTGTTGCTTGTCAGCATTGCCCTTTCAGAGCTTTAAACCAGGGTTTTTGGGGTTGGGGGTTTTTGGTTTTTTTTTTTTTTTGCATTTTCGCCTAGTTGGGCGCCTCACTTCTAGGCCTCTTATGGCCTCCAACTCTTTGCTAATATGGTGCTTTGAGCCAGAATGGAGTAGTTTATGACAATTATGTGAATAAGTTTTCACTGTTTTTTTTTCTTGAAGAAAGTCATAAGCTATTAGCAATTTTCTTCCTATTGTAAGAAAGTCTCTAAAAACTGTTCAGTTTTCAAAAATTATTCACAATTTGGGACTTATTCTGCACAACATTTGCATGTGGTATTGTTGTGCACAAAACAACATTTTCTGTACAAGAAACAGAATTTCCTGCACAAAAAAGAACAAATCAATTGCAGAAATATTTTCTGTGTAAAACCTGCTGTTTCCTGTGAAGAAATTGCTGTAACTCGGGCTCATAGTGTGTAAAATTTGCAATTTATTTTTGTATAGAACATAAAATATTGTTTCCTTTAGAGGCAATGATGCTTTCTGTGCAAAAAGACTAGGTGTGAATTTCTCACAGAATAAGTCCCAAACTGTAAAGATTGTAATTAATGATTCTCCTTGTCAAGGTTTCCTGGATACTAAAGAAACGTATTTTTCAACCATTTAAATAATATTATTGAATATTCTTTCAATCCTCAATGACAGTGTGACAAAAAGAAAGCCAAGCTCCCAGCTCCAACCTGCAGTACAAAGACCTGCACAGATTAGTTACTAGCTTGAGTTTAACTGGTTTTGATATTGTTTTAAGGTCTGTGAAGCTAAAGGTTCTGTTCAGCCCATTTTTGTCTTCAGCCATCATTTCTCATGCAGGGCCAAGGCTGTTTTACATTTCAAGGTTATGTATTATATGAAAATGTTGTACTAAACCCAGAGGTGCCTTTTGGATATACAGTCAACCATCTTTATTCATGGATTTTGTATCCATGGATTCAATCATCTTTTGTTTGAAATAATCTAAAAAAAAAAAAAATCCTTAAAGCAAACCTTGATTTTGCCATTTTATATAAGGGACACAATTTTATTACACCACTGTATATAATGGGACTTGAGCATCCACAGATTTTGGTATCCACAGGGGGTTCTGGAACCAAACTCCAGCAGATACCAAGGGACCACTGTATAAGATTTGGTGTGAGAAGGTCCATGCACAGAAGCATGTAAACATCATAAGTAACTAAGGGGTGGAATAGAATGCTCCAAAGGGGCAGATTCAAGCTCCCCCTGAGAGAGCCAGATTACTGCATGCTGTGGCCCCAATCAGGCTTTTCCCTCGCCCCAAAAAGAAGCAGCAAAATGCCACTAATTTTTAAGCCAGCTTTCCCCTCCCCACCACAGCTTTATGGTGCTCCTGTAGTGTGCAGCTTGTAAACGCTGGAGCACCATGATACTGGCCCACATATGGGCAGACCTAGCAGCTTCCGGGCAGCTTTAGGATGGCATGGGTGTGTGTGTCATGTATGCGCCATGCTCCCAAGCCACAAGGAAGCCGACATTTCAAGCTGGTCTGTTTCAACTCAATGTACTCCTTTTCTCTCCCAGATCAAGAGTAATGAGAAATAACTCCAGTACACAAAAGTGAGCTCCTCAAGAGCTACGTGGTGTAATGTAATGCTAAATACAAAGATGTGGTTTCATTGATGAAAGCCTCACTGTGTTCAAAGAGATCTATAATGTGACCCTATTACATGGTCATTCAATCGTCACTCACACTGAGTTACTTGTAGGGAAAATTGGCATAGCCTTAGTGTCCCAAGTATGTGTTTTTAGAATTGTAAAATAACAGTTATTGCCAACATCAATGTTGTATAGATTCTGGAACCTGAAACATGATTTGTATAGTTTTCTATTGTAAAACTAAAGTGAAGGCATTTACACAGAGACATAAAGGCTAGAAACCTGTTGGTGACATACATAGGCTTAACCCCAGGTTGCCATCTGTGTATATGTGTATGGATGTATTGGACACTGTGGAATGAGATATCTTGTATCTCCTGGTGAAACACCCCTCACCCTGGATGTGCAGCAGTGGGCAGGGAGCTTTCAAACCTTCTAGCCACTAGATGGCTACTCAGGTGGACTTGGGCACAACCCAGCTATCCTCATTCTGGATGCAGAGGCTACTCCTTCTTCCGTAGGTGTATTAGGGCAGTCAGTACATAGCTAGGCTCATCTCCACAGCTGATCAGTCACTGAAGAGATGGAGTTGTGCCTGTGAACTCCCCACCTGCTGTTATGCACTTGGGAAAGAAGTGGAAAAGAGAGAGCAGCCGCAGTTCCTTTGAACAGCATAACTACACCAGCATAGACTTGTGCTCCACCAGTATGCCTTTGGGATCTTAGACAAAGCTTCCAAATGTATTTGAGTGCAGAAGATGAGTGGAGCTGACATTGTTGATCATTGTTTTAAGGTGCATAACAATGAACTGGAAACTAATTGGTGCTCTGCCACTTATGAGAAAGACATTCATATTACTCCAATTTTGTTATGAATTTATCCAATTTGTGGTCGGCAAGATTATTAGTAAAAGAATGCACATATCCTTTTGTTTCCTCTTACTGTGAAGAAACTACAAGTGACAGGTTCATTTTCTTTTTCCCCTTTCTGAATTATACATCCATTAATGTGCACCATGTCTTTAAAAATGTGCACAAACACTTTAATCAATAGGAAAAGGCATGCAGTAAGAAATAGGTTTCAAACAAGCATGAAATAGGAAGCAATACTTCCTGTTTGCCATAGAATTTCCAGTTTCTATGTATGATTGGGAAAGCTGGGCAGTGAAGAAAGCTGATAGGAAGAAAATTAACTCATTTGCAATGTGGTCCTGGGGGAGAGTTCTACAGATACCATGCACAGCTCAAAAGACTAACTATGGGTTGATGAGCAAATCAAACCTGAACTCTCTTGAGAAACCAAACTGACTATCATAGGTCATCATAGTTTGTCCATATCATGAGAAGATATGACACATTAAAATAGACAGTAATGCTCAGGAAAGTGGAAGGCAGAAGGAAAAGAGGAAGATAACATTATAGGCCTGTAGATTAAATCAAGGAAGCCACAATCTAATTAAGGGAATTATTTTGTATAGAAATACATGCATTGTTTTTGTGCACATACCTTTATTTTCCTCCTCAGAAAATATGTGTCCTGTGTAGAAAACTGCTTTTGGTGGGGGTTTTGCACAAACAAATGTGAATTCTTGAAATGTGAAAGGTTTTGCCACACTGCTTAGTTGTTAGTGAGTTTTTCCACTCCTTAAAAGGAAACTCCTTTTAAGGAAATAAATGCAAAGGGATATTCTTTCCACACTTAGGGGCTCGACAGATGGACGGCTTGTAGCTGCCCCTTTTTGCCCTGGATAGTTGCAGTGGTGACCACATGCTGTGGCAATGATCCGCACCCTCTTGGGAGCAAAAAGCAGCTTGGAAAGGGCATCATTATGGCTTGCTTGTGTGGAGTGCCGTTTGAGTGCTCTGACTCCTGTGCATCATCATGGTGCACCCTGTGTGGACGGGTGCATGCCAACATGGCACACGGGTGGGGAAAGTAGGGCTGGGTGTGTGTGGACGCCCAGCCCTACCGAACGCTACTTTCAGCCCCATGCCAGCACAAAGTGATGCTCTCTTTAGGACCTAAGTCAACAATGATGGAAGATAAATCCAGACTAGAAGATCTTTAGTTTGAATATTTGAACCTGTGACATCTAAGGAAACACATATACCTCAGACACATTGAATACATTAGACAAGGGTTCAAGAAAGAGCTGAATGTATTTATCTCAACAGGATGCTAGTGGATTCAACTGGATTTTTGCTCATGTGACTCAAATAAAAAAAGGAAAACAACTGTTTTTGTGAATATTCACTCATTTAAATGATACAAATAGCTTTGTAGTAATGTATTGGTTTTACTTTTTATGCATAAGTTCACTTAAAAATGGTTCCGTGTGTTAATGATGCATAAGGGGTTCCACACACTGAAAAGTCGAGTGGCGCGCGGGGGGGGGGGCAGCATGCTGGTGGTTCTGTCTTAAGTGTTGTATATCTTCCCCTTGATATCCGTGCACTAAGCAGGGGTATCTGCAGAAGGAAAGCCTATGCACAAATGCCTCTATTTGTGGGTTTTCTACAAAGATTTCCATGTGACTGAGGGAGACAAGGGGAGTCAATGGCTTTTCTTTTGCAGATGCCCAGACACAACAGGGAGGAAAGGAGTGTAAGATCAAGGGCAGTACATCAGACCCCATGTCTTCTTTAATATCCAAAGCTCCACTTCAAGGCTGACAAATGTATTGTGGCATACATTTTTTGTGGCTAAGATTCCACTTCATCACATGCACAAAGTGTTCACATAAGTGAGTAGTATATATCCCCTGTTCAGAGATAAAAAGAAGAAGAAACACTCTTTTTATTGAACAATGCAGAGCACAGAATCAAATGAGTCTGAGTGTAACCCAAATAACTCATAGTCATTAGTTAGAAATAGACATAACAATGCCCACTGATAATTATTTTTGTTGGTGGACCCAGAACTAGTTAGTACTAAGATTTGTTGGTCTAGATTCTGTCACATATTTATTAATGAATATCAGTTAAAGTGGACAAATCTTAAACTTTTATAAGGATTAATAATGTGACAATATCAGTACCCTTTTATGACACAGGGTCATAAGGCCCCTGTGCCATTTCGTGTTGGAGCATCAAACAAACCTGTTATCACATTCAAATTATCCTTAGCTTTTTGAAAGACAAAGTTGTATGGGGCACAATATCACACCTGCTTTGTTTATTTGTCATTTTAAAACCTTCTTTCACACACATTTAATCAACCCCAAAATGTGAAAAAACATGACTTACTATATCACCACAAAATAATTAATTTGACTACAGCATCAACATCTCTGAGAGTTCAGCTGTGTGACCTCAGAGTTATATAAGACTAAAACACCAGAGTGTATATACAGCAACTCCAAATTTAATCACATATATCAGCACTAAGGTCACAAAACTCTTGCTTGGCAACATATTACATCTGAGCATCACTGAGCATGGTCCAAAAGCCCTATGTTCCTCCTGGCCTTTCACCATCATGTTTGGGTGACACAAGCCCAAACCCCAGGTCCAGGATTGGGTCTGATTCTGGCAGAGTGGTTTTGGATCCAGTGGCCTGATCCCAGGGAAAACAGCCTTTTCCCTGAGTCAGTTTGACCTCTAGTTTGCCAAAACATTTCCTGGAAATTCCATGGCAAACCCTGGCTGTTGAAACACTCCCCCTCCCATACGCCTTACCTTGCTGTGCTGTTACTCCTACTAAGAAGGCCACTATCACCAAGTCTAATGCGGAAACGGAGCAGCTGGCCATGTGGGTGCAACCAGGCATCCTTTTCCTCCATCAGATGCAGTGACCCGGGAATTTCACAGAAGGAGCTGCAGTGCAATGCAAGGTAAGGAGCACATGCTGGTAGCAGGTCCTGGGGCTCAGCCCATTCTGTCCTGGCCTATCTACTCAGCCCCTGTGGATCTACAGACATACAAAGACACATGTGTCATGGCGAGACTCTCCTCTCCCCCAGCTACTTTCCTACTGAGGCAGCCCAAAGGAATTTTTGTATTCCCTTGTGGCCATCAAACTGACAAAGACCCCCTTTAAAGTCTCCATTTTAAAAGATCTTATATCAGTAGTGTGAATATATATTCAACTGGCAGACAAGGTCTTGTTAAAATAATAACAAAACTTTATTAAGCAGATGTTTCAAAAAAGAGATACTCAGTACTGTGCGAATAAGACATTTGTTTATTAATATATGCATGTTACTTGTTTCATTTGGAAGTTTTTTTTTCTTAAATTCAACTTTGTTACAATGACAGTTTCCTCTCCACGACTCTCCTCAGAAAATAAACGTTACTGTTCCCAAGGACTCCCAAACAGTCTTTCTTTGGCTCACTTTCCCTGAACCTAATTAATAAACCTGTCTCTCCAGCTATCTCTAACCCACAGGATATTTCCTTACATTAACTCCCTCAATTGGAGTTATATATGGGTTTTAAGTCCCCTCACACCTAGACTTTAATGCCGTTCCTCCCTGGAGCCTTCACTAAACCGTCCCTCTCTGGACTCAACTGAGCCCTATCTGACTTCTAACTATCAGCAACTGACTATTTATATTCTAACCAGCCAACATTCTATTGACTGCTGCCATCTGACTTCTGATCAGCTATTGCTATGTTGGCCCAACTTTGTCTGCTCTCCACAACATGTACTTAGTTCCCTGCTCCTGCCAGCTCCAAGGCTATAGACAGAAATTAAATGCCACATCCCATAATGTGCATGCATTTCCCCCTTTATGCTCCCTTCTAATTTTTGAAAAGGCAACACTTTTGCATAGTGGACAAAGCTTTATCCTGTCTCCCTCTCTCATTTTAGCTAAGTCCTGCTTACATCTGTCACAGCAACAACTACATATATGCAGGTTCACTTCACCTCTGGCCATGAGACAACCAACAGGCCAAAGTGTGCTAGAACAAAAGGGGCAGGACACTCCAAAGTCTTCATATAATGATGGAAAAAGGCCAAGCAGAGCATGGAAAGGTTACCTTTGGACTAGAATGCTTCCAGAATGCACCAGCAGCATGGTCAATCATCAGTTTATTGTGTTACAATAGCAATAGCAGGTACATTTCTGTACCACTTCATACTGAACTAAGCAGCCTTTAAGCAGTTTACAACATGTATGCCAATTACCCCCCCCCCCAACAAACTGGTTACTCATTTTAGTGCCCTCAGAAGGAAACCAGGCTGAGTCGACCCTGGAGCCCTGGCTGCAATTGAACTCACAACCTTGTGGCTGTGAGTGAGTGGCTAAAGTACCAACATTTAACCACTGCACCACCAGGTCTCCCTAGGTAAGACATTTCTTTTAGCTGCATACTGCAATTCCCTTTTGGTTTTTCTTACTCAGCCTCTTCTAATTTTTCCAAAGTATTTTGGACCATTTGCTTTGCTCCACTTACACCTGATTATTTTCACCAGTGAGTTGATGGTCTCCTCCATTTTTTTTCACTTTCTCTCTCTGCCCCCATTAATGTTCTTTATGTTCCTCCTGTAGATTGAGACCTACTTTTATTGAACAGTATCTAGTTCTTTTGGGGTACAGTTGTTGCTGTTGTAATATTTTACAATTCTGATATTTTAAACCAGTAGAATTCTCTATTGTTTGTTGTTACATATATACTTCAAAGTATATTCCACCCATCTGATTCATCTTTTCAGTTTTTTTTTTTACAAAATTGCATGTTGATGCTTATTCCTTTTGTTTGGAAGAAATTTGATTTTAAGAGAGCATTAAAAAAAAATCAGCTGTTGATACGTATAGATAAGTCTAAGACTTTGTTCCTGCTTAACTATTTGACTGGATCTGAATGGATGCCTGTTGGACTGATTTTTAAAGACTTTCCCAGAGTAAATCAAATCCCATTTTGCAAGGGTAGTAGCCAATAGGTTAACTATAAACAGAAAAAACTGTCAATTTTATGTGAGGTCATTTTCACATGAAGAAGAGGAGTCTTATAATGAAGATGTGTTATCTACCTTCAAAAATCAATGCTGCTACAGCAAAAGGTATTGTTTAGAAACAAGAAAACATTGGCTTTTGAAAACTCCTTTGGCTCACTGCTCACCTGTTTAGTTTCAGTGACTATTTTAAAGGCGATTAATTCAAATACATTACTGATTAAACTTCCTGTTTCTGGCAGAGTAACGCTAGCAATACATCCCGTGCTTGCTTTGGAAAACCACTTGGGTATGAATATGTGCTTGGCCATTGAAAGCCATCAGGTGACCTTGGGCTAGTCCTACTCTTTCACCCTCAGAGGAAGGGAAGAAAACAAGGTGAAGAAAACCCCATGTTGGGTCTGACATACGGTCACCATAAGTCAGAAATGGATTGAAGATACACAATGATATGTCATACTTATCTAAATGTAATTCCTGATAAAATTGAGAAAGTAGATATGATTGTATCTTGCTTCCTTTTAAAAGCTATATGTTCTTATTCACTGTGTTGTCTGGAGACATTCATTTCTTCACTAGTGATATGATTTAAGGTGCTGTTAGAAACCATATTGGCCTCTTTCCAATATGGCAACTGTTATTCCCATAGTCACTTCCAGATCATTTTGAAAATCTCCAAAGACTTCCACCCAGAGCTATACATGACTTACATAGCTTAACAACACACGCATGCAAAAACAGATGTCACTTATGACTGTCAAAGAAACCTTATGGAAAACACTTGGCAAGAAGCTAGAAAATAACTTTGTTGTCCCTCTCAAACAAGAACAGAATAGACATTCCCTGGTAAGTTCTGATGCCACCAAAGTTCAAATTTCTGCTCAGCCACAGAAAACTACTGGGTAACCTTGGGCATGTCACATTTTCTCAGCCTAAGAGGAAGGCAATGGGCAACCTCTTCTAAATAAGTCTTCCCAAAAAAACTCCATATCTAAATGTAATTCCTGATAAAATTGAGAAAGTAGATATGATATGAATCAACCTGAAGGTACAAAACAACAAATGATTAAACAATTTAAGAAAACTTTTCAGACACTTGCCAGTGTTGAAGTATAAACAGGATGAGCATTAGCCATACTGCTGTGTGTGGGCAAGACTAGGACCAGCACTGTAACACTATTTTTATTCTCTAAATATGAATCTATAGCATCTAGATCTTGTTATCTCATCTTGGAAATCAAGACTATTCTTATCTCTGGAAATAAACTTAAAATTTGGTAAGAAAAGCACAAAGCTCAGAAAGTTGTCTGTTAAAAATAAAAAATTGTTGTGCTGTGACAGTTTCCCAAAAATACACATTTCAAAAGAACTAGACTCAAAGGAACTTCTTGTAGGGAAGAAATAAAATGAGTGGATTTATTTGCGTAGGAAGAAATGATTAAGGTAGAGCATCTGAAAGACAGATGGTTGTAGAGTCTCTTTTCTTCATGAAGAATTCTGTGTTTTTGGAAAAGTGTGTACTACTAAAAGTGAAGAACAAAATGAAGGCAGTAGTAGTAAAATTTTATTCGGTCATTGACCAGTAATCTCAAAATGCCATTACAGAAACTCACAGTAGAAATTTATAGGTTTCTGTACACAGTTATAAACAATCACTTATACAACCATTTAAAATCATAATAAAACTCTTACCACTTGAAAATAAACCAGGCAAAAACTGGTGCTAGTCACCATCTCTCCTGAGATTCTCTTAAAGTCATACAAACTGCACATGATTAGCTTCATTTGTTTCCAGTACTTTTACATAAAATCTTTATGTCTATATTATCCACAGATTTTAAGATATAATCAAGTAAAATAGCAACCTTATTGGTAAATAACAAATATAGCCATAATTTGAAATATTATATTCCCATTCCTTGTTATCGACCTTAGGCTCG
This sequence comes from Sceloporus undulatus, assembly GCF_019175285.1. Lineage (NCBI taxonomy): Eukaryota > Metazoa > Chordata > Lepidosauria > Squamata > Phrynosomatidae > Sceloporus > Sceloporus undulatus. The sequence goes on from NC_056525.1 coordinate 141,485,767, forward strand.
GACAAGTCCAGGGCTACACTTCAGAACCTTACCTAAGTTCCTAGTCTAACCGGTTTACCGACTTGCCTATATTAATTCCCATTTACCATCTGGGATCGGAATTTACATATAATATAACAAAACTTTGCTACCCTGAATATCACTTCGGGTTTCTGGCTATTTAATAAATTGCTAATATAAAAGGCATCAGAATGACCAGGATATTTTTCCAAAAGGGGGGCAATCAATTGGAGACGAATATCTTTATAAAACTGACAATATAAAAAAACATGTTCAATGGTTTCAATTGCGCCCGTATCACATGGGCAAAGACGGAATTTATAAGGCACTCTTTTAAACCTACCTTCTAACATTGCTGTAGGTAAGGCATTAAACCGGGCCAAAGAAAAAGCTCTCCTAAATTTAGGGAGAGTAATTAGAGATAAGTACACAGCAGGAGAAGTAACCCGAATTTGTTTGTTGGCTACAATATAACAGGGGAAAGCAGCAGTCTCTAGTTGGCCTTCAATGTCCAACAATCTTTGTTTGATAGTCAATTTTGCAATATCCAAATTTAGATTTAAAATAGTATCCCTAGAAAACCCCAATGTATTCAATTTCTTGTTTATTACTGTTTCCCAGGAGAATTTATGAAGGCTTAACTTAACATCCCACAGAATTGCTGAGTAAAGAAATGTCCATGTAAAACGGAATGCTTTCCCCTTTTTTGGGTGAATATTTTAGTACCTTCTTTAAATATTTTAGGGGAAAAGAAGAATGATTGCACACTTTTTGCCATTTGCTTTTTTTAAAAGAAAGAAAGAAAGCGTTCTCCACTCGCTCATTTCCAGAAGGTCATCTTTGAGATGTACAAGCTAGCCCCCTTCATTTAGGTCTCCTCTTAACATTCATATTTAACTTTCCTTTCATTCCGTGGCCTTTATTAGCTGAGCTCCTGGAGCTTGTAGCACATTTTAAACAGCAACACTGGGAGGATGTAAATGCAGAATAATGTATCAGGACTCAAATTTGCATGGTCAAATGTCAAAAAAATTAGGTCTTCCCCAGAACCATGTCAAGAGAAATAACATAAGTGGCCAGCTCAACAGCAGGCCTGCCATTATCAGTTAGTTCAAGCTGTCATCTCTGCCTAGGAGTGGAAGCAGTGGTCATTAGCTTTAACTCTGCAGGGGGAAGTTGCAATTCTTTTTTATTGTATAATATATATAGGTCCTATTTTTAACACCATATGACAGTTTTTTTTTCACAGAGCACCACAATGTTATGGTGCCTCTTTGACATGGAGGTGGTGTTTGGGGCAGAGAAGAAAAAGGAGAGACAGGGAAGAACCTTCCCAATCAACCATTGTCAGCTGGAGCGTGTAGGAACCGAATTGCCGATTGGATAAATACTCATTTAGAGTAATCACTTTATTTCAGGCCTGTAATGACATTAACAAGCTTGGAATACAGGGAATTACATGAGCCAGAACAAATAATTGAATATTCCGCTACCAGAGAACGCGAGGCAAAGTCTGACTTAATGTCATGCCATTTCGGAAGCCAGCACAAGCATGCAATTAGATAATAAGCTTAAAAAGCATAAAATTGACACTGCTAGTCCAAAAAAGAGGGCTATTAATAGCAAAATGATCAGCTTATAAATTCAGTGAAACAAAAAAAAAATATTGTGCCATATTTATATTTTATCAAGTTGATTAGCTGAAATGGTACAAAAGTTAAAAATAAATAAAAGCTAACATTGATGTAATGATTCATAACCAGAGATTTAGCCAGCAATGCTGTATACACCTCCCTAGGAGTAAACCCAATTGAATCAAATGGAACTGAATGAGTAGACATGCATAGGATTGCATTGTTAAAGATCCACTGAGAAAAATACACAAGAGGCATAGGTATAGGCTTTCCTATTTGTTTCTAGTTTAGTTTCCTAAAATGGAAACAGTAAAAAATTGAATCTGCTCTATAGCACTGAACTCTGAAAGGAAAGGTAAAAATATTTTGAACATCATAGGCTCAATCCAATACTAGTCTCAACTAGAAGAGATCCAGTGAAATTACTGGAACTGGTAACTGGTGACTAATAAGTCCCATTCTTTTCTGTGTATCTGCTGTAATCGGGACTAACAATGTTGATCCGCTGCGTGTCACTGAAGGTATTAGTTGCCACTGTTCTGTTCATACATTGTATTAACTTCTGGTATGCTGTGCTATGCTACTCTATCCTGCTATGTCATATTCCGTTCTGTTCTGTTCTATTCTATTCCATTCCATTATCCCCATTCCTTGCAAGAGTTGTGGGTATTGTTTTTTAAAACAACACCACCATAAAATTCAATAAGATGCAATGGCCATTTTTCTTAGCTTTGTATTGATCACAGGGGGCTAAAACAGGTGTGTGTGTGTGTGTGTGTGTGAGAGAGAGAGAGAGAGAGAGAGAGAGAGAGATTTTTGCAGAAACAATGGGTTTCAAATTAATTTCTGAGTTCTGTCCTGGCCCATGTACAGAAAATATCTAACATTGCATGAATTAAATTGTACTTATACTGTGAATGTTGCCGTTCCCTTCTTCTTTCTCTTCCTGAATGTGCCTCACACTTCCCAGGCCACTGACGCTGCATCCACACCTCAGAAACAATCCAGTTTGAAACCATTTTAACTGCCATGGTTCAATGCTATGGAATTCTTGGAATTGTAATTTTGTGCAACATTTAACCTTGTCCATCACAGAGTTCTGGTGACTCAACAAGCTATATGTTCCAGAATTCCATAGCACTGAGCCATGCCAGTTAAAGTGGTGTCAAACTGGATTATTTCTGCAGTGCGTATGGCCTCCTTGTGGCCAAGGGAGTGTGTGCCTGCATTATTCGCTAACCTGTGCAATAGGGGATCCCAGCCATTATTTTTGCACAAAGATGTTGCTTTTGGCAGGCGATGAGACTGTGAAAAATTTGCCAAAAAAGTCACAAATTGTGGAAAAGTCATTGCAACATTCATTAAAGCTCTTGCAATATCACCCATTAGGGAGGAAACTTTTTAATTTTTACTTTCTTATGTGAGAATGATATTTTCCATTCCTAATTCCTTCTCTTTAAGAAGTAATCCACTCTGCCATGAGGCTTCAGTTTTAAAACCACTTCTTCAATAATTGTGCCTGGCTGATTTCAGATACTTTGTGAAATGATATTTTTAAAAGCAGGATGGGCAAAGTGCAGCCTTAAGCCCATTCTCATGTCTATAGGAATTTTTATTTTTTATTTTTTTTAAAAAATACTGATATGTAATTTGTTTGGTTCATTAATTGTCAATATAAAAGTAATATTATAATATTACGGTCATTTTCAGTATATTTAAAGTCCACCTACATATAAATATAAATGTTATAATGATTAACATGTTATGTTGGTTAATAAATAGTGGAAATTTTTATTAAATTTAATATTTATACATGAATTGATTTTTAAAAATTTATCTAATTTTAATCTGGTTTCCGCATAAAACCATAGAACTATATACAGGTGATTATCATGCATTTTTAATTTTTGAAAAAACAACCAAATGAAAGCAAAACAATACGTTCTTGGTCAAGCTTTTTGTCAATCTGAAAACAGCCCCGTGTTTTATGGGGATTTAGCATATCCTTAATATATATTCTGATTTTTTTGCTGTCTCAACAGCCAGAATAAATAATCATCATTATATAGATGAAATGTATAAATAGCCACTGGAAAGTCCCACCAATGTGACTCTAGCTATAAAGTATTAAATAATATCTGGCAAGGGATCATAGCATGGCTTTTAAAATTTTCCTTGGATGATAGCCAAGAGGACATTAGTGCCAAGAAGGACTACTGAGAAAAAAGGATCTGTTTCATTCATACTCTGAAAAAGTTAAAAACATAATTAGTTGCAGTGAGAATTTCAGTGCCCACCCCCAGTAGTTAGCCACCATCTTTTAAAGTAACATTGTACTTCTCATCTCTCAAATATAACTTAACTTAGAAATGCCATATCTGAAGGCTACAAATCATTGGCCTGAGGAACAAAACATACTCTCCTCTTATAAACAATGTATCTGTCCCTCTTAACTCCGTAACGTCTGCTTTTCCTCCAATTCACTTTTCAAAAAACCCCACAACAGAGGATGAGACAGTGGCACATAAGTCTTGGATTATGAGATAGCCATTGAACAATCTGATATTCATCTTGCATTTTCTAGTGAGACAACATTCCTGTAACTACAGTGCACCCTTGTTTTACACAGAGGATCTGTTACAAGTAATGGGGTTTGTGCTCACAGTGGCAGATGGCGGCGGCGGCATGCGCATGCCATGGGTGCATGTGCCATATTTTCTTTTGGTGCATGGTGCCGGAAGAAGCAGTGTGTAATGCACCTGCGTATGACGCGGGCGCATTGTATAAAGATAACTAAAAAATCACAGTTATAGAAAAGGTGTGCTATTTTTCCTCATTATAGCCTGGTACAGACTGCCCGAAAATGGTAGTCTGCAGGCACCCATTTTATCTCTGGAGGGATGCCTCAGCCGTTAGACCGTGTGACATCCCTCCGGAGTTAAAAGAACCCAGTTTTTCCAGGTTCTTTTACCGGTGCTCGGGCTACGTCATGAGTGCACCAATGGCACACTTGTGACGCAACGGATGCACCATGACGTATGGACACTATGCGTCAAAAACGTCATTGCATACTAGGTTCCAGACTGTGCGGTTGCTGCGAAGTCTGGAACCCTAGTATTGCCGCCACCGCGCCCCTTTCGGCCTGTCTGTCTCAGGCCTATGCTACAATCATAGGGTATTTTAATTACTCCTCTGTTATTGGGGAAAGGAAATAATTAAAACAAACTAGTTATTTGTAACTAGATACTTCTAAACTCTATGATTATAATAGTAAAATATTTTGCTTGTAATACTTGTATCTTGCTCTTTGTGAAGCTTTTCCATGTTGTCTTTCCTGGACAACTGGGTATGCGGGAACTGCCCATGTTTCTGCTCATTCCCTGTAAGAGTTTTTTGGGCAGATAAAGCTGGTAAGCATTCTCTCTGAAACAGCTGTGTCTTCTTACTCTATCCCTACAGAAGAATGGGGCACAGACCTCCAGTTTAATCCACATTAAAAACCCTCGGTCCTTATTGATGACAACTCTGATTTCCATAGCAATTAGCTTAATCGCTGGGTTCTGGCAAAATCTGTTTGCTAACTTTAGTGAATCAGCTTTCACTTGATCTTCTTAAACTCAATTTTGTTTGCAAAACTGTTTGTATTTACCATTCATTTTAACCATTCATTCTTTGTCCTGTATGATTGGCCACCTAAATTGTATAGCATTGTCTCTGCTCCCCGACTGGAACTTCTGAAACAGAATAACAGAGCACACATGATGAATAATGAATAATGGATCGTCTTGTTCACACATGAATAGTTTGGCTTGCATAGAAATTTGAATATTCACATCATTTTTCAGCAAGCTGCAGCATTTAGAAATTCCTCCTGGAAGAAACAGAGAATAAGGAATCTTTGGGCACAATAGTTTAAGTATCCATCTCATCACTTGCTTAAATGCTTCCCCTTCTGTAATTCCTTGAAAATGTTAATGGGTTCATCTCTGGAAAACATTTTGTTGGTCTCCCTTGGATCATTTGTGCACTTTTTATTCATTATCTAGACTTGGAACCTTTCTCATTCCAGAAGCTCAGGAAATGTAAAAGCAACAGAACTCTAAGAAAGACCATTTGAGTGGCATTAATACTGTTATTCATTTAATGCTCCACATTTTATATTGTGTTTTCTTGGTGTTCAAAGTGTTTTACATACATTATCTGGCTAATCCTTACAACAACCATACATGTTAAGTCAGTATTATTACCCCCATTTTGCAGAAATGCCTGTAGCTTTCCTAAAGCTACCTAGTGAATTCACAGCAGAAGCAAGATATGAACTAGGCAATTCCTCCTTCATAGACCAGCTGCTTTGCTACTCTATTACACTGCCTCTTTATGTATTATACTTTTATTTTATCTCCTCTTTGAGAAGGTTATGGTGGCATATGTAAGAATGATCCTGTTTTATTCTGAAATTTTGGCAAGTGGGAGGGACATGCTCAGTCATGACATGAAACTGAGTAATAATAGTCCTGTGATGATGAAATGAAATTGTTGAGTTTGGATATCCTTTTGGACTGGACAACTTCAGGCCAAATGAGCAGCTAAGTAGAAGATCTCCAATTTGATCTCCCAAAGTCATAAGTTCTATCCCATTATTTTATAGGACAGGGGCAGGGAAAGTGCAGCCTTGCATGCAACTCCCAGTGCCATTCCTGGTGCCCCTGTATGTGGTAATATCTCCATTGTGGACTTTCCTGTCAATTGAAGTGTGTCAGGAGTGGAGAGGATGAGGCAGGAGTACATGTCACTAGGGACTATTCCCAACTTACTTCTATCACCTTTAGTTTTTGTGTCTTGGCTAAAAAAAAACTTTTAAAATCATTTTCTCTTGTTGTTGTTGTTGTTGTTTACAAAATGCTCCCACACTCCTCAGGGGGTTTGCCGAACAATTTTGCTGTCACCAGGGGGTGGGCAGTCTTTAAGCCCAGGAGAGGACTTTATTCAGACATGAAATCAATGAGGAGTTGTCTTCTGTTTTCCATCTTGTTTGAAAAAATTATGTTGTGGGCTTAAAATAGCCCCCAATGGTCCAAAACCATGGCAAAATGAACCCTATGGTTCCCTGTGGGGCGCAGTTAGGTGGTCTATACACCATGAAGAACAATTTAGCTCCTACTCTCCATCACTTTTCACCCCTAATGTAGATGGAGCAAGGGGTGCATATCCTAGGTCTAATTTCCCCTCTCCCAACCACAACAGAAAGGGTACATAGAGGGTTTGGAGAAGAACGGCATTCAGGCTGAAACAGTTGCAAAGTTCTCTGTGACTGGGAATCCTGATTCCCAATTATGTAAGTCACCTGTATGTAGTGGTGTATCTCCACTAGAGACCTTTCCTGCCAATAGGAGTAAGTCAAGAATGGAGAGAGTGGTGCTAAAGTATATGTCCCTAGGGCCTACTTTAATCTTCTAAAGGCAGTATTCCTCAATTCTGATGGGACCATGACCTAAAGGGTAGGTCTAACCTTTCTTCCATTTTACCTCTTCAGTCCAAAGTGCCCCAAGTGAGGACATATTGACATATTTTCTTGTAACAGTTTTTAGGGATGATTTGTATTGTCCATTGCACAGATGAGGGGGGATGAATTAGGCAGTGTCACTCCTTATGCCATCTCCCCAGTTAAAACTGGGCTTCCAAAAAAAAGCAAGATAATTACACTGGGCAACACTATCATAGATCTCCTACCAAAGGTCATTTCCCTCCCACTACAGATACCACCACTATCCCTTCCTGCAGCTGAAGAAATTGATTGGCTGTTTCTTTAGTTAGAACACTTCAGAGTGGTTTCTCATCTTTTGCCACCAGTCACTACTGCCTATAAAACAGCAAATGATTCTGAGACGACTACAGTTTACCTGGATCCATTGTGATTTATTATTGTTGTTTGAGTGTTAGACTAGATCTCTAGGAGAACAGGGTCCAAATCCCTGTTCAGGCTTGTACATTTATTGGATGGCCTTGGGTAAGTCACATTCTCTCAGCCTCACAGGAAGGCAATGGCAAATCCCATGTGACTAAATCTCGCCAAAAAACCTCTATGAAAGGATTGCCATTATTCAAAGTTGACTTTAAGGCGCATAACAGCAATAGAGTTTGCCTGACCTTATTCTTCTATTGGAAACTTCTCTAACTTGGCAACAGCTCATTTACTTCTATCCGAAAATGTTTGGATACATTCTACATTGCCACTAGTTTATTTGAGAGATGTCGACAGACAACAGCGGTATTTTCTACTGATGAAATGAAATACCTGCTTGTGGAGGCAAACATATTTGAACATGATCCACACTGCTCTTTGACAATAGGTTTCAAAGTAATGAGGTATAACTGAGTTCATTCTCTGGCACTTGGGGAATTTGTGACCATTAGGGGAGGGAAGGGAAATGTATTTGATGTTTTACATTATATGCCTTGGTGTACCCACATTGCTAAATAAGCTTCATTATTATATCAACATAAATAGTGGTCCAGCAGTTATCAAACATCAAGAGGTTTTGCCATCATGTGAACTCCCATATTTAAATGTCTGTCAAATTCTTGGCCTGTTTCTCCTCTCACTAAGTATGCTGTATCTATATTTCATATGCAAATTCTCCAATGAGTGATTTGCCTGTTTTGTAAGCTAGACTGCACCTGTAACATGTGGGATTGAGTTAAAAATGACAAGCAGATGAGCACAAAGCACATTATCTTGACAAACTCAGCCTCTGAAAATTAGCTTGTGCCTGAATTATTAAAATAACAAGGAATATTTCACTCAGCTATGCAGAAATGTTCCTAATTGTCCACTTTAGCCAACTTCTTTCAGACTTCAGAATCGGTCAATTTGCAGCAGGGGTTTGCAAATTCCTGAACTCCCATTAGAGGATAGCTCAACAGGAGTTCAGCCACCCTCATTTATTTTAATAACCTGCCAAGCAGACATGAAAACGGGAAAGCGGAAGGTGACAACATGACAGGAACCTGACTTGTCAGAGCTACATTATAATCTAGTTAAACTACTTTCTGCCTTTCATTTCTTTTCTGGTAAGAGGCAAACTAATTGTGAAATTACTAATTTTGTTGCCATTAATATCAATATACTGGCATGGAAAACCTAAATAGATAGTCCTTCTTCTGTTATCTCCATGGCTGTTGAAGAAAAAACAAATTTATCAAATTGAAGAATGCTGACTGTTGAACTCCATGAATTGGGTGCTGTTACTGGAAACTTGCAATTTCACAGGAAAAGATTCTGTGGACCTTTGAAACTGTTTGTCAGACCGTGGCCTGTCAACATCAATGTATGATAACTGATATTTAAGACCAAAGAAGAAAAATGAACACACATACATTTAATCCATTCTTTTACAGTCCAAGTTATGGAAACTTACCATTGGTTTTCCAGACCACCACTAAGCCATCGATAGTTTATCTAGTTGAATGTGGCACTATTGAGATCTTTCTATGAACTTTGCCTGATGATCCTGAACCTTGCTAGATGACCCTACTCTGTAACTTTGGGGCTGAAATTTATTTACCACTTGTATAGTTTACCTTTCTGCTACAACAACCTCCCATTTAATCAGTCCTGAGATGCTGATCTGCTTTGCTTCAGCTGATGCTTCGGTTGATATGCTTCAGGATATGTTCTGAAGACATCATGTTCCTTCAGATCATACCCTCAGATGGGGTAGGGAGTGTTTCACCCTCAAGATATTTTGGTTGTCAGTTCCCCAATACCTTACTATTGGCCATGGTAGTAAGAGATTATAGGAATTGAAGTTCAATATAGCTACGGTGCCAAAAGGTCTCCACATGTGAACATGATAATCAAAAGAATTTAAAAATAAAGCAATTAAATTGCTTGAATAAGATTGGCTCCTGTTAACTTGGAAAAGAATGGACAATTCAGCCATTGACTGCATCAGTGGGACAAAATGCAGAACACATTGAGAGACTTCTTGCAGCCACAGTTAGACTAACAAGTATCCAATTGCATCTTATTTATTATTTGGATAATGAAATATGAATTTGGAAATAGGTTACTGTGTTTGATTATCATTGTCTCACACTATTCTATACAACATATTAATACTATCCCTTATTTCCCCCCAATTCAGGCAAGGGTTATAGTGGACATTGCAGTTGATTGCTATGGGGATAATCTTATCTAAATTTTGAAGTTGTTTTATTTAATTGTCTGGAATTTTATTATGTTCAATGTATAAAATTTGGATGTTAGTTATTTGATGGAGCATTTTACAATTCTGAATCTCTGTCATTGATTTTACATATTAATCATGCAAATGGCCTTTGGCTTAAGCATTAATAAAATTGATTATTTCCCCCATTATTGATATTATTGAATCAACATTTGAACAGGCAAAACCAAAACCTAAATAAAAAGCTCTTTTGTGCACTTATGTTAGAAAAAGATATTCAGTTATACAAATAAAAGCACTAATTCCCGCACATGTGCGTGAATGTATATATACACACACACACACATATGGCTGTTTTTGTTTCATTCAGCCTTATATGGGCTTATGCTGTCTGCAGTTCTTTATGATTTTTACTATTTTCCACAAATGGCACATTTCGGAGCATTTTTGTCCATTGTGATGTATTTGTCACATTATGTATGAGTGCACTGTAGCTTACACAACAACTTCTTGGTTTTTTCCCCTCATTGTTGGGAAACATCTTTATTGTTCTTTGCTGCCCTTAAATGTGCTTCCCCATTGCCTCTAACTAGCATGATGGTTTGAGCATTGTGCTGTGACTCTGGAGATCAGGGTTTAAATTCCTGCTCAGCCATGAAAACTCACTGGATGACTTTGGGCAAGTTACACTCATCCTCAGAGGAAGGTCATGGCAAACCTCTCCTGAACAAATCTTGCCAAAAAAAACTCCATGATAGGTTCATTTTAGTGTTGCCATAAATCAGAAATGACTTGAGGACACACAATGGGTACAGGTGTGTGCACACACATGCACACTTAAACACTCACATACCAAAAAGAGAGTTAATTGGCTGACTGAAATTGGTTAGAGGCAAATTTCAGCTGTTACCAAACAATGAGGCTGCTTTGTTAGTTTTTGGTTTTCTAATGATTGTGGACTTAGCTGACAAAACATTATGTATGGGTGGAAACTATATTTAAATGATAGTGCATCATTTCTCTTGGGCCTTTGTAACGTAAGTCCTCCTTTCTCTTTCATCTGTCTTTTGCTCAACCTCCTTAGACAGCCTGTGGCACACCAAATTCTTTAAAAGCAATATATAGATTTGTATTATCTATGCAGTCAAAGCTTTTGCTATAAAGTACATACTAATTCTCTTCTGGAATTCTCTTGTGGGCTCCGTTATCCAATATATGTTTGCAGTGTGCTCTCTAGTGCCTTATACTTTCCTGAAACCAATTTGCACCTCTGGAATTTTTCACTCCATTTATGGTGGGAGTCTTTGCTGTAGAATTTTAAGCATCCATTTGCTTACATGGGAAATCAATGCAATGGTTCTGTAATCACTGACATATTTTGATTCTCCTTTCTGTGGGATAGGAATGTATATTGATCATTTCCAATTTGTGGGCCATTGTTTGATTTTTTCTGAAAAAAGTACACAATAGTTTTTGATGGAAAGTGCACACAAAATATGGATCCAGTGTTTAGAACAACGGTAATGTCTAAGAAAAAAAGAAGGCATCTGGGTGGGTGAGTATGTGGGAGGCTTTTCATTCTTATTCCAGCCAGATTTTTCCAATGGCCTGTAAGAATACTTTTCATGAAATGGAAGAAACACCTACAACTGAAACAATGTCTCCATTTTGGGGGGAAAGAAAAAGAAAGACAGCTGAGGATATTTAGCTTGCCACAAACATGTCTACTTTCTGTTTCAGACATTTAAAAGCTTCTGTTTTAAATTAAGATAAACAGGTCCCCAAACAGCTGAGCAGTGCACAGCACAGAACAATTGAGGAAGGATCAAAGTGCCTGACAGATAAAACTGTGCTGGATGTGGTAAAATAAACAGGGCTTAATCCCTTTATAACTTGAGTAAATAAATACAGCTTTAATTCAGATACAGTTTTGCCTCCAGGTTACTCTGTTCTGTTAACACCTATCTGTCAGCAGTAATACCATGTAAATGAGCCACTCTGAGCTTTCCCCCTTGCATCTCTTCTAATCCTCTTCCATTCTTCTAATCATCCTACACACAGAGGCCAGTATCTATTTTCATCTGGCAAGATAAGATCTCCTAAGGAATTAAAGAGGGCTTCCACTTAGCTTGGCAGCAGGCCCAGGCTCTGCTGTGATCTAGGGCTTTAGGGATTTCTCATTATGCGCTGGTGCACGTTGGATCGAAGACTTGCATTCCTGGCTACTGGATTTTTAATCCTCCTGTGACCAATGTTAGGAGCTCCACTTATTTGAGATCTTTGATTACTCAGAGCTCAGCCCTTTGATTGAGTGAACTTCTGAAGACAGCGTGTGACTGTTGATTTCAAGTTAGTGGTTTTAAGTAACTACTGGAGAAAATAGATAGGAAAACCCCAAGATTAAACTTTCCAGTCTTTCATTCTCCCTCTCCTTTCTCACCATTGACTTTCTGAAGCTTAATTTCTGTATGCAAATGAGTGGTTTTCTTTCCTCTGTTTGCTTTATGCAGACACATTAACACACATATTGTGAATGTACAATATTAATTACCTGTATCTGTGCAGAAAGCAATTAAAACTGTAGTAGTCTCTGAGCCCTTTCACACTGCACAATTGTAACATTACGATTCCACTTTAACTGCCATGATCTCACCCTTTGGGATCCTGGAATTTGCAGTTTAAGGACAGGCCTTAATAAAATTCAGTGTATCATCAAATTCCAAATCCCAGGATTCCATAGAATGAGACCATGACAGTTAATAAAAGAATCATAGCACAATAACTGTAGTGTGAAAGGGTTCTGTGTGTGGCTGTCATACTTTTTTTCTGTAGAAAAGCATTATTATTCCCATATTGTAGACTTAAAGTGTATAGCTTGAATACTATTGACAGTCCCAACTATAGAAGGCCCATTTAATCTATCAGATTTACATATTTGTTGACTCGCCATTCAACATATGAGTTAACCTCTTACACTGGAGTTTCACTTCTACAGGCAAAAAGGATTTGGTAGTAGGCCCAGGCAAAAAGTATGAAAGCTATGGAATCCTGGGATTTTGAGTTTGATTATTCAGACCCTAAACTGCAAATCCCATTATCTCACAGAATGAAATCATTGCAGTTGAAATAGAATCATAGTGTTATAACTGTGTGGTGTGAAAGGGCTCCATGTATAGATTTCATACTTTTTTGTCTGCAGAAGTGAAACCTCAGTGTAAGGAGTTTAATCATATTCAAAGTAAGCTTTAGGAATTTTTGAAAAAAGAAAAATGGTTTTTGCTTCCTTTAACAACTGTCAATTAGCTTCCATAGCAGAAGAAAGGTCAATGTGGGCAGCAAGTAACAGCAAGTGGTTTGGGGAATGGCATAACTGGGGCCAATGTAGCTTAATCTATGTCTTCCTGTTTTGATGGCATGGTTATGAGACTAAGCTATTAAGCAGAACTCTCTGGTTTGAATGTCACCTTTACCACAATCTCTCTCTCTCTTTTTAATTTTTTAAATTAAGTTTTATGATCCCTAACACAACATATATAATAAACTTTACAAAATATTATCATTATTGGATCACATATTTTTCGCCTTCCTTCCCCTCTCTACCCCAATCTCTCTTGACAGATAAGATATATCATTTTACAGCATCCCTCCATACATTCCTAGTTGATTGTCTCCTTGAAACTGGAGTAAACCCAGTGACTCAATTGTTGAATGATGAGTCAACAAATAGGTAAATCTGACTGATTAAATAGGTCTTCTGTAGTTGGGACTACCAATAGTACTCAGGCTTTAAACTTCAGATTTACAATTTGGGGATAATAATATTGAACCATTTTATGGGATCATTGTGTGTACTATAAAACCACGTGTGCAGAGTATTCAGAAATACTATATAAATAAAATGGTATTACCAAGTGAAAAACTGACCTGACCCAATCAGGGGCTTGCAAATAGTCAGAGATATTTTGATCACTAAATAAAGATATAACAGAAGACAAGAACGGATTTTTTAAAAGGAGAACATGACAGTTGAACAATAAGTACTGGTTGTTCCTGCTTGGTTTTCTTTCTTTTTTCTTTTTGTATGTATTTTGCTGTAAAAGGAAAAAAGATAGAATGTGGTGATGTAATAAGGAATAGCTTTCTCTGAAGGCAGGGTTAAATGTATAGTACGTACCTTGCATTCTATATTGATAATTATCCAAGAGATGAAAGGAGAGAAAGGATTAGTGTTGTTGTGTGCTTTCAAGTTGTTTCTAATTTATGGTGACCCTAAGGTGAACATATCACAGGGGTTTCTTGGCAAGATTTGCTCAGAGGGGTTTTGCCTTTGCCTTCCCCTGGAGCTGAGAGAGTGTGACTTGCCCAAGTTCACCCAAAGGATTTTCATGGCTAAGTAGGGGTTCAAATCCTTGCTCTCTAGATCATAGTCCAATCCTCAAACCACTGCAAATAGCATGCCTGTCTTCTTTCTCTCTCTGGCAACGTTGGAGGTATGTTATTTTGGATCTTTCACATTACACGGTTATAGTCCTTTGCTACCACTTTTACTGCTATGTCTCCATCTTATACTGTATAAGTTCTGGAATTTGCAGTTTCATGGGGAAATGACAATTCTCTGCTAGAAAGTGCAAGTAAATAGCTTGAAGTGATAGGTTACAAATACTTCTGTGACATTCAGACTGAAAAGTGGGTTGAGCAAAAGAAATTGGAAAAGTGGTAGGATTTTCCCTAGCCACCAAGGCATTGTTTCCTTTCTACTGGAACAATTGAAATAGTTCATTTCACCTGCTTTGCCTGTTGCTTTAATTTGGTTTCTGTGACCAGTCAGTGTAAGACAGAGCTGGGAAAAGTGTGACCAATAGGCTGCACATTGGCAGCCTTCGAGTGTCCCCATGACTCACCCCCAAATTTGGGGATGCTGGATTTTTGCCCTGAAATGGCCAGTCATGTCAACAAGCTTCTCTGGGTGCTATTGGCCATTTCACCAAGGGTTTTATTTTTGGGTTCATTCAGCCTTTTGGGGCCATTATAGGCCTTCTTTTAAAACAGACAATGTCTAGGGCTGCATCTGCACTTCAGAAATAATGCAGTCTTGACATCACTTTATGGTATATACCTTGCATTATATATTTATAATTATCTAAGAGATGCAGCCTAGATTGTCACTTCCTTTTTGTTTTTGTTTTGAAAAAAGGACCATAGAGACTTGATGAATGTGGGGCTAAATGAAAATGGGGGCTCTGACCTAGAAAATTCTGGGAATCTTTATAGTCACTCAAGAAAGTGAGGGCAGAACCTGGACTCTTCAGAAAAGTATATTCTAGTAAATTGTTATGAACATATATTAATTAATTATTAATTGATTTATTTAGTACTAAATACATTGGGACAGACAACCATGGCCCCTTCAGTGTTTCTGGAGATCTATAATTACTTACCTTGGGGCATGCTGACTAGAACTGACAAGAACTATAGGCAAAAAGATAAGGGGAAATAAAGAAGTCCATAGTTATGTACACATGCTGTATGCAGTGCTTTACAAAAGGTGTGCTGCCCCAATAGGCCTACAGTCTTAAAAGGTACACCAGTAGAACAAGATACTGGAAAAGGTTGGAAATGGAGGTAAGGATAAACAGAAAAAAGGATATAGGTTCACTGTCCGTTATCTGAAATGCTTGGGACCAGCAGTCTTTGGGAGTTTGGATTTATTTGGATTTTGGAATATTTCCATAGATATAATAATATCCAAATCCAAATGGTCCAAATAATATTTATTTGGTTTTTGGAATATTTGCATATATATAATAACATACCTTGGTAAAGGGGCCCAAATCCAAACAATTTTTTGGGGTGTGTGTGTGTGTGTGTGTGTAGGGGGGAAGCACTGGATAGATGGTTTTTTTTCTTTGTAAGCCCCCCCTTCAAACTTTAGTATGGGTTTCAACCAATTGAATTCAAGCATGAAAATTACATTAGATGGTAAAGGAGGAAGGGAATTGCTTGAGCTGACGGCAGCTTCCTGCCATTACAATGAATGTGCTCTTTTGTACACAGCAGGTGTATGAAGCAGATAAATGTGGGAGGGCAGAATGAGGTAGTGGTAAAACAAGCTTGCATAATAAAGGATGATTTGCATAATAAGTAGCCATCACAGCTCATCCACATCCTAGCCAAGTTATGATCTACAAGACAAAGGGAGAGCATTAAATGAGACGTGGATTGATTAAACTGCTGTGTAACAACTGGATGGAAATAAGATGGTCATTTGTTTCTTCCCACCAAGAAAATGCACAAGTACTGGCAGGCTGCTTGTATTCGTGAAGTGTATTGGAACACAAAAATGTTGCTACTGGGAAGCTTCAGTGATCAGGAAAGAACCTTTGGAAGTTAACTATAATACAAACAGGACCTCCAACAAAATGTTACAAACATTCTCATCTCATAATAGGAGCATTCCCAGAACATGGAAGAGTTACTTTTATGAAACTAATAGATTCCCCCATCTAACATGGCAACTGTCCAAATTAACCAACAGGAAAATCCTTATGTAATTCCCAGCAAATTATGTTTTGTGTTGGTTTATGCTTGGCAACTTGGCAACTTGGCAACTTGGAAAACTTGCAACACTGATTATTTTTAAAGTTCATGGGGAGGGACAATTAGGTTACATTGGACTCCTCCTTTGTTTACTTTGAACCTAGTAGCAGGTTGAAACTATTTAAAAAATACTAGTACAGTTGGTCCTCCATTTTCACGAGTTGGATGGGCAACTGTAGAGGGTTTTTTTAAAAAAAAAAACCCTGTACATTTGCAAACCTTAGGGTTATCTCATGAATATTCATACTTTCCTCTTGTCTTCCAGTAGTCCCATTTTCACTACAAACATCTTGTTACTCATCACCAAACATCACATTAGAAGGAATGATATTCTGGATGTTCTATAAACCCAGTTTAACCTATGCAGCTTTGTTTATTCTAAAACTAGAATTATCCACGAAGTTTCCATATCGGGCAGTATTACTACAACATCTCTTGCAAGACTCCTCATCACTTACTATTAGATTTGTGTAATTTTTGGATTCTTCATTATTTACTATCCTCACTGATCAAGGAGGAGGAGCAAATTCCTAGACCTTAATCCAGTTGCTAGTCTCAGTTTACAGAAATCCTGGCCTACTATTCAGCAATTGATGGGTCTATCCTAGCTGGCACTAGCATTCAGATCTAAATCAATGATGGATAGTGCCAGATTTCATTCATTAATTTTTCCCAGAGAAAAGAACATCCACTTGGAACTTTTCAATCCTGTTGCAAGATGATTTGCTGAGTTTATTACAAATCCAAAATGCTCATCCTTTAACCCTAAACTGAGCATATAGGGTTAGAGTGAGCCTTGAGCCTGTAGCCATTAGTCATGCAAGTTCATTAAATCAACAACATCTAGTCATTAACTTTCTAAAATAAACTTTTCAATCTACCTCTGGAAACCTGAACTGAACATCACTGTCAACTTGCCAAGAGACTGATTTGATACCTCACAATAGCATTCATATTACGCAATAGGAAAATAATTTTCATGTCAATAATGTGGGTATTCAGCATTATGGTACAGCTATACTTCTGAGGCGTGTGTCTTGGTTTGAATGACCATAACGTTGAAAAGTATGTGAAACAATAATATTCCCTTTCTGAATCTGGATGCAAACCAGATGCTGAAAACCAGATGACCAAGACATCCTGCCAACTTGCTTGATCGGTTGCCATCAGGTAATGAAGATCTCATATTTTTAGATCTGTATGCAGCAGGGTGCTTGGCAAAATCTTCTGTTGCTTGTACCAGTACAACTTGGCATGGCTCGTGATGCTAAATTGGGCTACTTGAGCTACTGCCAGTTTTAACTGAGCCCGAAAGCTAGCATATAGTTATCATGATTCATATTTTTTGTTAAGGCTGTTTTGTATGCACATGCTTATCAGTTGATTTTTCCCCCTGCAGTGGCTTACTAGTGCACATTTGATGCCTTGAAGTCATATATGTGCAGTGATTCCACCAAAAAGTACTGTCCATGTGGAGACATGAGATAAGCTAAAATTCCTCAGCTGTTATAGAATCTGCAAAGTACTGTGATTTTTTTGCACAGAAAATGCTGTTTCCTAAGCAGAGAATCCTGCCTTCAATGCAAAATATAATATATGAATTTTGTGCAAAACACATATCTAACAACAGCATTTTCTGCACAGGAAACAGCATTTTTTGTGGAGAAAATAATAATTCTGTGCAGAAATACTATTTTATGTGCTGAAAACGTCTTTACCTGCTTTCTGTGGGGGTAAAAAACACAGCCCTTACGATGTCCCAAAAAGGAGTTGCTCTAGGCGGCTCCTTTTTTGGTCTGCAGTGTTGCCGGGTGGTTTGTTTGCTACGGCAACCCTGCAGACCAAAATCGGGCTCCTACAGACCACCCTGAAAGGGGTGGTCTGTACTGCCCCTTTGAAATGTACTGAGGTGGAATCAAGAGATTCCAGCTAAAGTTTTGTTCTTGTGTAAGACAAAAGATCTAATTTTGTCTAATTTCCTACTATCCTAATAACCTCCAGGGCACCTGTTCTTTCATTCTGGCACACTGGGGTCTGGATTTTGTAGTTTGATTTCTATTGTTCTGTTTTGAATTTATTTCTCTGTTCCTATATTTCTTGTGTGTTCTTACTTACATTCACACAGATAAGCAAGTTTGGACTGGACTGGCTTTGAACACATGCACACACTAGAAACCTGGGCCTTGTCCTCATCATGGTGCCAGGTGGCTATTCACATGCATGTCCCACTGTGCTGCCTGGTGTGCTTGCTGCCATCGGCAAGCTGCTTGCTGTGAGGTCAGAACAAGGTCCCCAGCTTTGATCACATGGTTGGGCACCTTGTTCTGACCTCAGAGAAAGTGACTTGTGGCGACTGCAGCCATGCTGGGCAGCACAGTGGCATACATTGTAAACAGCCACCCTGCATCACAATGGAGGGCTCCAAATTTTCTGGGTTTACAACAAAGATTCACAACAAAATATGACTTATTTCAATTTGTTATAAGGGATATACCACAGGCTTGATGCTGAACAGACTGACCATTGTCTGGACTGTTCACACCAGAACCAGTATTTAGGCCATGCGTTGTCTGGACTCCCCATAGAAAGGAGGGATGTTTTATTTGGCCCATGCAGACAGGACTTTAGTACCCTACCCTTGCCTAGCCAACAGAGGAGAAGATAATCCCTGATCCCTTTTCAGTGCTATCCATTATTGGATGTGGCCCTAGAGTCAGTTCAGGCTTCCAGCTTGACTCAGTGATGCTATATGGGAGATTTACACACTTTCTCTGAGTGTGTGTCACAGCCTTGGGCTGCCCAGACAGAATCATGGTTTGATGAGATGGTGTTTTGTCCCTTATAATTTATCATTATCATCATCATCATCAATAATGATGATGATGATGATAATATTAATAATAATAGTAATAATAATAATAGAATTTATTTATATGCTGCTCAATCACTGGGAATCTGGGCGGCTTACAACAGAGGGGATAATAGATGGTTCCCTGCCCTCAGGCTTACAATCTAAAAAGACACAACACAAAAGGAGAAGGGAATGGTGGGGAGGGGAGAGGATCATGTCCAGCAGTTCTTCTCTCCCTCTGAGGCCTGGACCAAGGCAGATGGACTGGAGGGAGGGCTCTTTTTCTTAATCGAGGCCGGGCCCAATGGCGTTGGGCCTGTCCTTTCACTCCTTCCCAGGCCAGAAGATGACAGTTGGAAGGAGGGAGAGGAGGGCTCTTCCTCTTCTGGCCCGATGGCGTTGGGTCTGTCCTTTTATTCAGTGCTGAGGAACACAAACAGGAATGCCCAGAATGCTCAGTAGAAAAGTACAATGCCATTTTTTGGCACACAATATATAGTTTACTTTGCAGAAAGCAAAACAACCATACTTTATCCCCTTCTCCAAAATACAGGTGACAGTGACAGGTTATTTATAAAAACACATCGGGAGGCAAGTAATTCAAACTTCAAGATTTTATATTCTTTTAAATGTCATTTCCTCCCCAAAGGCTGTTATCAAAATAATCTAAATCACTTTCTTTATATTAATCAAAGAATTACAGCACTTAAATTTGTAGTTGTCACTCACACAGAGTGTGCCTAAAGCATTTTGGAATTGTTTTGTGCAGTCTTTTCAATCATTTGGGTTAGTTTTTTCTCAAGACATTGTCAACATGTACAAAAAATGGTGACAAAAGTGATAAAAAGTAATCATGTTATTCCTTTTGTACTTTTAAACTGTAGTATATTCTTCTATTTACTTATGGTAATGTGATAACTTTATGCTGTACTAATCCTCTATATAAACATCTAAAACAGTCCACTTATGTGAAAGCAAGGAAGCCATTGCCCCCTAACAGGACTGACTCCTAATAGTCCCTCTCCCTTTGGCTATGTAAAGATAAGCATATGGAGAAAAATTGCTGTTGATATAGATTTTGTTCTCTATATGTCTATCTTTATATAGCAAAAGGGAGGGGGACTATTAGGAGTCAGTTCTATTAGGAGGAAATAGCTTTCTTTCTTTCACATAAGTGGACTATTTAGATGTTTCCTCAGTAGTGTCAACTGGTGACTTCCATGTGAGTAAGGCAACAAACTAGCTCCAGGTTTCACACTCAATTTTAAAAGAGCTTTTCAAGTTGCTGGATCTATTTTGGGAGATTTTGGTTTCAGTATCTTGGAAGCTCCTTTAAAGTTCAGGCTAAAATCCAGAATATGCTCATGACCACCCTGATATGGAAGCCATCATCAGTTGCCACCTCTCAGGAGAGACATCCAAAATAGTGCAGTAAGGATGGGAGCAAACAACCATGACCCACACACAATATTACACACACACACTTTTGGGTTTCTGTAAAGGTTGCTGATACTTCTATTTTTTCATGTTCAAAATGACCATGTTAAGTGGCCATGAAATGCTAGCTGTACAGAAAGAATATTTGAAAATATTTGGAAAGAACTATGGAAAACCATGATTTTCAAGTGTCCAAAACAAACAAACAAACAAACAAACAAACAAACTAAAAACAACCTTACAAGGAGAACCCTGAACAGACCAGAAGCTCCCCATTTCAGGGCTTATTCTGCGCAAAATTTGCAACAACACTTTGAATGCATAGATATATATGAAATCTAGTATCATGCCTTGTTTGTAGTTAACTCAGTACGTCTCTCATGTAAGATGAATTGAACCAAACAAGAACAGCCTTATATGTACACCTTCTTTAGTTGCTTGCATCTGCCACCTTACTTCATCCCAATAGATATTATGCAGTAAAATAACTTTTTTAAGCTGTCAACAGTTATGTTGTTATAGACAACCTTTGGTCCATCCTCTAATCATCCTCACAGCCAAGTCATGGGTTGAAGTCTCACACTCACTCTTCTTCTGCAGCTTCCTCCCTTTCCTTCTGTTTGCACCACTGGAGTGAAAGGGAAGGGATGGGTGGTGGTGGTTGTTAAATTTATTTTGATGTTCTTGAACCTAACCCACACTGGCTTCCCCCTCCCCACTAGTTTCCCCTGTGAACCTTCTTCAACACTTTTCAGAGACTGGGCAAGTTAGTTGTGTTCACTTGTTATTGTCCTCTTTTGTTACTGTCATTGATACTCCTCCTCTTTTGATGTCAGAATTGCAGTAAAAATACAGTGGATGGCCCTTTCATGACCCTGATGTGAACACCATTACCAGAAAATGTCCTCAAAACGTAGGCTAGCAAAGGAGTTGCAGGAGGCTCCCACTTTTCTGGACACTGGAGGAGGTGTGAAAGGCCAGAAGTATACAACAGTGGGCTACCTCCAAGGAGTAAACAACAGAGGCGATCTTGCACTAATCCCTCTTGCTTCAGAAATGTGCTCCCATTGCTCCAATCCACACCCCAGTGTTACCACCTTGGAAACGTGACTTCAAAATGACCCAAACCTATTTCAAAGAAATCTCAGCCATTTGGTCTTTTCAGTGCCTTGAAATCTGCCCCAAGGAATAAGTTTGCTACAAATATGGATGGCTTTTCTTTGTGTCTTTTGCTTAGTCTAACATGCAGGCTAGCTCCTCTTTCTCTCACCAGCCTCTGTGTGTCGCAGGAACAATCGAGTCCCTCTTCTTTTTCTGAACCAGCTGCACTGGAGTCAAGATCCATTCAAGTGTCATATAACCATTAGTGATGCCTCACACTATTCCAAATTAACACCTTGATTTTTCTTGTCCTTGTGTGCATGAGTGGTTGTGTGTTTTAAGTGTGCATTTTGATATCCCCCTTTTAAATAAAACTCATTGTTATTAGAGATTCACCTCTAGAGTTCTGTCTGCCACTGGACTTGGTATACATAGGGAGTGGTCCCCAAGGCTCCTGACTGACTGTCTCTGCCAAACCTGCAAAAACACTAGGGAGGCTTCCAGAAAGACGACAGCATGCCAGGAAAGGATATGGTGGCTCCCTGTCACCCTAAACTGCTCCCTGCAGCCTACAAATGCTCCCTCAGGTAAGTCTGAGGTCTTTGCTTTCTTCTATAATCAGTCTCTCTAAACCCTCCTCTAAGAAGCAGCAGCTCACTAATCAGAATGTTGCTTGATCTCTTCTAACACCAATTCTTAAGGAGTCGATTGCACTCAGAGGAACTTGAAAGATATAGATATTCCATAGAGATCTACGGAATTAATTTTATGGAAACAGCTGTAAACATAATGATTGAGTTTGGTTGTGATTAGCTTACATATTGAGGCAGATCCTGGTAAAGCATTATCTGTCTTGCTTCCCATGCTCAGGCTCTGTGAAAGACACATACTATAGCGTTTTGGTTTAGCAAATCTATCTTCTTTTGGAAGTCAGTGTGGGGAAGATGTAAAGCAATCAGATTCAAGAGTTTGGACTGTCAATGTGATGAACTTCTATGGATGGGTTCAGGCAACCTGAGCTATGTTTTAGCCCAGAGATGGGAAGTTCTATATGTTGTAAAACTCCAGCTCCTATCAGCCTCAGTCAAAATTGGAGTGGAAAATAAGAAGGGCCAGAGATTCAAAATGAAGTATGTGTCAGTATCTATACAAGAGGTAGTTGTCAGTATGCCCAAGATAGGTTAAACTTAGCTTTGCTGGGCCTCTGCTTATTCTCTGACTTCTGAAAGGTGATAATTAAGACCTTTACTATGTGGCTTGAGGTTATACATCATTTTTGGAAGGTTCTATATAGAAACTTTTTGGAGGCTGCACTGTTGCTTCCACAGATCTGACATCATCTGGCCTCAGAGGGAGTGTAAAGCAGGCCCAGCTCCATCAGGTCTAGCCTAAAGTAAAAACAAGGTCCTCCCTCCAGTCCCTCTGCCATGGTCCAGGCCTTAGAAGGAGAGAAGACTTATTCCCTTCGTCATCACCAACCCCTTCTCATTTTGTGTCATGTCTTTTTAGATTGTAAGCCTGAGGGCAGGGAACTGTCTAATTAACTATCTGTAAACTGTTTTGAGAGCTTTTTTAGCTGAAGAGCAGGGTATAAATAAATAAATAAATAAATGCTGTGAAATGTCTGGATGTTTTTAATAAATATTTCATTAAGGAAATATTTCCGCATCATACATGATAATTATAAATTTCTCCTTGTGTAAACAAACAAGAAATAAGTAAAGACTGTGTAAACTTCAAAACACTCACTGCATAAATTACTTGCTACTAGTGTAACATTTCTCTAAATTAATACAATTTAATAAGCTATCATCTTAATACAATTATAAAATGTAGATCTGTTATTTATTTTTCAGATACGGGGAATAGTTCTGTCTTCATGTTTCCAATATATATTTCTCTTCTGCATATAAGAATACCTGTTTGAAACAATTTAACGACCAAGACTCTGAAATCCTGCGGGATTAACAGGTGTATATGAATCTATAAATAAATACCTGTTCCACTGTAATAGACTATTAAAATCCTAGTAGCTGATAAATCAGATATGTACTTTCTGAAATCTAGTTGTTCCAAATGCACCACTTACAGTGGTGTAGATTTGAGCTAATTAATTTGGACTCAAATTGGACTCATAGAATCATAGAGTTGGACGAGACCACAAGGGCCATCCAGTCCAATCTCCTGCCATGCAGGAACTCTCAGTCAAAGCATACCAGACAAGGAGTACTCTGCTTAAAAACCTCCAAGGAGGGGGACTCCACTACTCTCTGAGGAAGAGTGTTCCACTGTCAAACAGCCCTTACTGTCAGGAAGTTCCTCCTAATGTTGAGGTGGAATCTCTTTTTCTGTAACTTGCATCCATTGTTCCAGGTCCTGTTCTCTGGAGCAGCAGAAAACAAGCTTGCTCCCTCCTCCATATGACATCTGTTCAAGTATTTAAACAGGGCTATCATATCACCTCTTAACCTTCTCTTCTCTAGGCAAAGCATCCCTAGCTCCCTAAGTCATTCCTCATAAGACATGGTTTCCAGACCCTTCACCATTTTAGTTGCCCTCCTTTCGACACGCTCCAGTTTCTCAACCTCCTTTTTGAATTGTGGTGCCCAGAACTGTACACAATATTCCAGGTGGGGCCTGACCAGAGCAGAATAGAGTGGCACTATTACTTCCCTTGATCTAGACACTATACTGTTATTGATACAGCCTAAAATTGCATTGGCCTTTTTAACTGCCGCATCGCACTGATTCATGTTCAACTTGTGGTCTACTTGAACTCCTAGATCCCTTTCACATGTAGTCTCATTCAGCCAGGTTCCTCCCATCCTATATCTGTGCATTTCATTTTTCTGCCCTAAGTGCAGTACCTTACATTTATCTGTGTTGAATTTCATTTTGTTAGCTTTGGCCCAGTTTTCTAGTCTATTCAGGTCATTTTGAATTTTGATCCTGTCCTCCTCCTAATTTGGTGTCATCTGCAAATTTGATAAGTATGCCCCCAATTCTGTCATCCAAATCATTGATAAAGATATTGAATAGCACTGGGCCCAGGACAGAGCTTTGTGGGACCCCACTGGTCACTTCTCTCCAAGATGAAACAGAACGATTGTTGAGCACCCATTGGGTTCGAACAGTCAACCAATTACAAATCCATTTAACAGCTACCTTGTTTAGCACACATTTTACAAGCTTGTTTGCAAGAATGTTATGGAGAACCTTGTCAAAGGCCTTACTGAAATCAAGATATACTGTATCCACGGCATTCCCTCATCTACCAAGCTGGTAATTTTATCAAAGAAAGAGATCAGATTTGTCTGGCATGACTTCTTTCTCTGAAACCCATGTTGACTTTTTGTAGTTATGGAATTGCCTCCTATATGGTCACAGACTCTTTATTTAATGATCTGCTCCAGAATCTTCCCTGGTATTGATGTCAGACTAACTGGACGATAATTGTTGGGATCCTCTTTTTTTTCTCTTTTTGAAGATGGGGACAACATTTTCCCTCCTCCAGTCTGCTGGCACTTCTCCTGTTCTCCAGGAGTTCTCAAAGATGATTATCAATGGCTCTGATATTACATTAGCCAACTCTTTTAATACTACTGGAGATTTATATTCATTTAGATTAACCAGGTATTCCTGTACTATCTCTTTACTTATTCTATGCTGAATTTCCTCTATTCTGTCCTCTGTTCCATTTTCCTCAGGCTGAGCACCCTTTGACTTTTCTGAGAAGACTGAAACAAAGAAGGTGTTGAGTAATTCTGCCTTTTCTCTCTCCCCTGTTAGCATTTTGCCATCTTCTCCATGCAGTGGCCCTACCCTTTCCCTCTTCCTTTTGCTGCAGACATATCCAAAAAAAGCCCTTTTTATTGTTCTTAACCTCTTTAGCAAGCCTGAATTCATTTATTATTTATTATTACAATAAATAATATTGTAAGCCGCCCTGAGAGCCATTAGGGCTGAAGGGCGGGATATATAAAATACCTAAAAATAAAATAAATTCTGCGCGTTAGCTTTTCTGACTTTACCCCTACACAGGCTAGCCATTTGTTTGAATCCCCCTTTGGTGATTTCCCCATTTTTCCATTTCTTATATATGTTCTGTTTAAAAGTTTGCTGAGGCCTGGTACAGATGGGCCTTTAAAGCGCCCTCATAACATGCAAGGGTTGTCTGGTGGGCGGAGCGTCCACACGCCCCACAACCCTTGCACGTGACAAGGGCGTAACAGTGGTGGCATCCTGTTTACATGGATGCTGCCACTGTTATGTATGTGCCGCGTAGTATCTGCACGCGCCACACAGCACTTACATAATGAGTGCGCCACTGGTGCACTCATTATGCCACCACCATGGCAGAAAAAGAACCCACTTTTTTCAGGTTCTTTTTCCGCCGGCAGGAGGCTTCCCTCTGGCGGAAAAATAGGCACCGGCAGGCCGCGCCTCAGTTGAAAGTTCCTTAGTCATCCATCCTGTTCTTTTTTTTTTTTTTTTTTGAGATACCTCCCATTTTTATTCCTCACTGGAACTGTTTGAAATTGTGCCTTCAAAATCTCCCTTTTGAGAAACTCCTATCCATCCCGAACTCCTTTCTCTTTTATTATTCCTGCCCATGGGATCACCCCTAGTATTTCCCTAAGTGTATTGAAATCAGCTCTCCTAAAGTCTAGAATGCGTGTCTGACTATGGTGGGATACAGACCGCCCCTTCCTAACCCTAGTACGTATAGAATACGTACTATATGGCGGTTTGTATCCCGCCTATGAGACTCCCATGATTGCCTTAGCTGATGATCTTCGTCTTGGCATCAACAGGGGTAGTATGACCCTGTTCGTGCTTTTAAACCTCTCGGCAGCCTTTGACACAATTGATCATAATATCCTTTTGGAACTCCTGAGAGAGTTAGGAATCAGGGGCATGGTATGGCAGATTACAGAGAGTGATGCTCAGGTACAGTTGCTCTTTAAAAAAGGAGCTTAAATATATATATCTTGCTATCTAACTCCTGCCAGTTTCAAGTTCTATCTTTCCCCCCCCAGCTATCATTTCTCTTCCTTTGAGTTTCATCCTATCAGACTCTTTTCTCCTCTACAGCTCCGGGTTGCAGTCATCTATCGCCCTCCTGGTTCTGCCACCCAGTTCCTATCTGACTTTGAATCATGGCTGACATTCTTCCTTTCAGATTCAGTCCCCACTTTGATCCTAGGTGACTTTAATATCCATGTTGATGATTCCAACAACCCTACAACATCTCGCTTTAACTCTCTGCTAGCTTCTTTTGGCCTCCAACCACACTCCAACTCTTCAACTCATTCTCTTGGTCACTGTCTTGACCTAGTTCTTGCTGCAAACTGCGCCATTTCTGACTACCTGGCACTTGACTTTCCACTATCTGACCATCATTTAATCTCCTTTGCCCTCACTTATACTCCTCCTCCTCGCCATACTATTCAACGTCTTTTTCGTGATCTTCAATCTGTTGACTCTAACCAACTTGGTCTGACCCTGGATTCATCTCTCTCTTCCCTAAATCTCGGGGATTCTGCTGATTCAGCTATGTCTTTATTTAACTCCACTCTTTCCTCAACTCTCGACCATTTTGCCCCTGTCTCTGTACGCACTTCTTCCTCTAAGACTAGGCCTCAGCCCTGGCTTACCCCCAACATTAAGTTTCTCCGGTCCTGCTCTAGAGCGGCCGAACGTCTTTGGAGAAAGTCCAAAAAGTGGGCTGATTTTATCCATTTCAAATTTGTTCTTTCTTCTTTCTCGCGCGCCCTCTCTATGACAAAACAGAATTATTACAAATCACTGATCTCTTCCAATGAGAGGTGCCCGCAGCGTTTGTTCTCCACCTTCAACACTTTGCTTAAACCTCCCTCTCCTCCTGTCTCTTCATCCTTCTCTCCTAATGACTTTGCTAATTATTTCATCTCTAAGATTACCACTATTCGCTCTGAGATAGTCCCTCCTGATTCTTCTTCTGCTCTTAATCTTCTATCGCCTTCGCCTAACAAATTTTCTGTCTTTCCTCCTGCCTCTTTGGATGAACTCTCTACACTTCTGAACTCTTCCAAACCTGCTACCTGTCCTCTTGATCCAATTCCTACTCGTCTTCTAATCTCTATAGCTCCCTCCTTTCTGCCCTCGCTCCTCCATATCTTCAATCTCTCTCTCTCTAAAGGCTCCTTCCCGTCGGACTTCAAACATGCTCTCATTTCCCCAATTCTGAAAAAACCTTCTCTTGACCCCTCCTCTTTGTCTAGCTATCGTCCGATTTCTCTTCTCCCCTTTCTTTCTAAAGTTTTGGAACGGGTTGTCTATTCGCGCTGTCTTGAGTTTCTTGAAGCCAATTCCATCCTTGATCCCTTTCAGTCTGGCTTCCGCCCAAGGCATTCTACAGAGACAGCTCTCACTAAGATCTCGAATGACCTTTTACAGGCCAAGGCTAATGGCCTTTACTCTGTTCTCATTCTTCTCGATCTGTCTGCAGCCTTTGACACTGTTGATCACTGTCTTCTAGTTGACATACTCTCTGACCTTGGGTTCTCAGACTCTGTTCTCGACTGGTTTAGATCTTACTTGTCTGGCAGATCTTTTGCAGTAGTTGCAGGTGGTCAGACTTCTTCTCCTGTTCCCTTATCTGTTGGAGTTCCCCAGGGCTCTGTTCTGGGTCCCCTTCTGTTTTCTCTCTACACACTGTCCTTAGGAAAACTCATTAGCTCTTTTGGCTTTTCCTACCATCTGTATGCCGATGACACCCAGCTGTATCTTTCTGCCCCTGACCTTTCTCCAAGGCTTGAACAGCAAGTTTCATCTTGTCTCACAGCTGTCTCACAGTGGATGCGCCATCGGCATTTGAAGCTCAACATGTCCAAGACGGAGCTTCTTGTCTTTCCTCCTAAGCCCAACCTTCAACACTCCTTTTCTGTCTCTGTGGACAACATTTCCATTCAACCAGTCCAGCAAGCCCGCAGTCTTGGCTTTATCTTTGACTCTTCTCTGTCGTGTATCCCTCAGATCCAGACCACAGCCAAGGCTTGTAGATTCCTTTTGTACAATATTGCCAAAATCCGACCATATCTCACTGCCTCTACTGCCAAGATCCTGGTCCATGCCCTAGTGATCTCACGACTTGATTACTGTAACGTCCTCCTGGCTGGGCTTCCTCTTTCTCACCTCCGTCCTTTAATCTCTGTCCAGCATTCAGCTGCACGCATTATCACTTCCACCCACCGCTCTGACCACATCTCTCCTGTGTTGGCATCCCTTCACTGGCTCCCTCTCCCTTTCCGCATTCAGTATAAGCTCCTGCTGTCGACATTCAAAGCCCTCCATGGACTGGCCCCTCCTTACTTATCAGACCTTCTTTCTCTTCACCTTCCCACCAGGGCCCTCCGTTCTGGTAGTCAAGGGTTCCTGTCTCAGCCCAGGATTTCCTCTGCCCCATCCCGGATTCGCCCCTTTTCACTTGCTGCCCCTCACTCCTGGAACCTTCTTCCTCCACAAGCAAGAGCCATCACTTCTTTAACCAGCTTCAAAACGGAGCTGAAAACCATCCTATTCAGAGAAGCCTTCCCAGGCATCGCATAATTGTCACTTACTATCTGATGTTCTGTTGTTGGCTGTTTATCGATCCATTTCCTGTATTGCTATGTACTGTATATGTATTATCCTACTTGTGATTATGTATTTTCCCTGGATAATGATTAACCATCCATTATGAAGCCAAGCCCTCCCTCCAGTCCATCTGCCTTGATCCAGGCCTCGGAGGTTGAGAGGAACTGCTGGACCTCTTACCCTTTCTCGTCACCACTCCCTTCTCCTTCTGTATCATGTCTTTTTTAGATTGTAAGCCTGAGGGCAGGGAACCGTCTAACTAAAAAGATTGCATGTACAGCGCTGTGTAAATTTACAGCGCTTCATAAATAAAGGTTAATAATAATAATAATAATATATGAGAGGACACTGGGAGAGATCATTCGGAGACATGGGGCGTGGTGTTATTTCTCGATCTATAGCTTTGACTAAAAATGGCATCTCTCCTCTCAGTGAATGTCTTAAGGTGGTAATGGACTGGGTGAGGAAAAACTCCACCACCAGGTGCTAGTTACTAGTCTTCCAGCCAGAGAAAAGAAAAACTTTTGGAGGAATGTGTTCACTCCTAACCAAATCACAGTTTTCCAGCCCACTGGCTCAGGACACTTTTACCTGTCTCTCTCCAAGGAGACAAGAAAAAGAAAATCTAAACAGTCAAGAAAGACAGAGACCTCAGCCCCTCTCCTGAATATCTGGAAGCACCCAGTATCACCTCCTCTCCTTTAGGAGTCAGAGGCCAATACCCAGAATCTGCTATCTGCTCCAAAAGGTTTCACTTCCTTTCACTATGTTGGGATTTTTTCAGAAAATTCTGTTTTCTGCACAAAAGACATATCTGATAGTCCTTATGAGAAATCTGTACTCAAGACAAGAGGCTATTTTCAGAACAGAACATGGAGAAACAGAATGGTTCCCAATTGGCAAAGGGGTCAGGCAAGGTTGCATCCGTTCACTCTATCTGTTTAACTTGTATGCCGAACATATTATACAAAAATCAGGCTTGAACACAGAAGAAGGAGGAATGAAAATAGGAGGAAGGAATATCAAAAATCTAAGGGATGTGGTGGCTTAGTGGTTAAGATGCCAGTTCTGATGATCAGAAGATCAGAAGGTTAGCAGTTCAAGTTTCGATGATGAATGAGTTCCTGTCACTAGTCCCAGCTTCGGCCATCCTAGCAGTTTGAAAGCATACAAATACAATCATATATACAGAGGCATTTAAAGTATTGGAAAGCATACATTTTTCACTACCTTTAATTACAACATTTGAAAAAGAAAATGTTGGTTAAGAGGTCAGCCTGTGCTCCTGAGTCATGTTTACAGGACAGACCTCTTTTAGGGACCAACTACATGCACATTTAGCATATTTTGTTTGTGCAGAGGTGCCCCCAAGTGATAAAAGATGTTTATCTATTATACCACATGATTTTCCTCACCTGAAAATCTTACATTTAGTGTGCTTTGTTGTGTAACTGCAAGTTTGATAACTGAGGCACACCTCGCAGAGGAAATTTTGTTGTTGCAGGAAAAAATAGCTTAATTTTAAGGAATACATATCCCAGTTTAATGTCTAGTTGTCATTCATTTTTATGCCATTTTAAAAATCATGATTCCCAGTTCCCACCAGCCCTTTTTCTCCCACTCCCCAGGCAAGACTTCTGCAGTTTGACAAGAGTGCTAAGAACAGTCTATGAAAGTTGTTAGGTCTGTTCACAGAATTACAGTTCCCATGGTTCCTTAGAATGAATGGATGTATTATTACAAGATCAAAACTGCTACTATGTATGTATTAAATAGTCCCCCTTCCCCTCTTTGTATATAATGCAACCAATCTCTACTGAAAGTTCTCTGTGTTTCTCTCCCTGTTCTTGCCTCTTGATCCAGCTGTGTGAAACAGGACTAGTATTTGAATGAGGAATTTTGGCAAGGATTCCATCTCATAATAAAAATCTTTGGAAAGGAGTGATAGGTTCACTATTAATTCTTTAGCACTAAACTGAGTGTGTTTTTATACATATCTCTTACAAATGAGGTTTCTCTGTCATCTCAGCCAACCTGAATCCTGCCTTTTATACTGTTTGGTAAGGAAAGCCTAAGGCATAAACCAAAAAGCAATAATATTGATCCATGCATGTTGTTCCTTCTCAGAGCCAAGGTTAGAACATGAACAAACAGAGATTCTACAAAGTCTCTTTTGTGTACAAGGAAATGAGACTTGTTTCTATTATTTCTATTTTAACATTTCTACATTAATCCATGACATTGCAAAACTGAAGTTATCTTTTCAAGATGGGTTCCTGTGCCACCCTTTCCTCCTTCCCCCACCAGCTTTTTCTGTCTGCTAAATTGTGTGTGTGCGTGCGCCTTCAAGTTGCATGTTGACTCATTAATTTCATAGGGTTTTCTTAGGCAAAGAATACTCAACAGATGGTTTTTCCAGTTCCTTCCTCTGAAATATAGCCAAAAGAACCTGGTATTTGCTGGCAGTCTCCTATACAAATACTTAACCAGGGCAGACCTTGCTTAGCTTTTGAGGTCAGACAGGATCTGGTGTCAAAGACTGGAACTCAAAGCTAAGGGCTCTGGCAGTTTGCAACCTTTTCTGCAAGCTGTGGGCAGGGAACTGTCTGTTATCCCCTCTATTGTAAACCGCTCGAATTCCCAGTGATTGGGCGGTATATAAATAAAACCTATTATTATTATTATTATTATTATTATTATTATTATTATTATTATTATTATTCTTCAGTGGGCCACCATCCTTTCAGCAGTTTGCAGAAGGAATGTTTAGTCTTTCCTATGGACTGGGTTGTTTTCTCTTTACAGATATAGTTTGACTATATGGCTTCTTATTCTTAACAAGAATGACATACTGAGAACACCATGAACTGTATACAGTTGAGCCTCGCCTTATGCGGGGGATCTGTTCCGGAACCCCCCCTCCGCCTATGGTGAATTTCGCCTATGGTTGAGCCCCATTCATTCGAATGGGAAGCACTGACCCTTGTGCCCTGTGCATTCCCCACGGCTTGAGCACATACACTCAAAGCTGCATATGGCATGCCCGCATATAATGCGGGCACACTGTAGTCGCATAAACAATCATTTGCTATAACTCACCTATTGATATTGTGCTTACAAGATATGAGGAGTGAACGAATTTTAACTTCCATTAATGTCACCACTTGTTACAGATCTCTCACCATGATGGATTTGAACTATGAAGCCTACCAAGTTTCATCACACAGAAGAGATCCACTTGTTATGCTTGGCAGTTGGAGACGTCAAGAACCAGGACAGCATTGTAGTGAAAATAAACTATTGCTTTATTCTGGATTCTAAGACACAAAAGTGCCCCAAATTAAACAACAATTTAAAACTCCTTTGCCTAGTGCCTCCCCACACTTGTAGCCAGCACCATTTGCTCACATCAAAGGCACACTTTGCCCCACCATCTCAGTGGAAAGGAAGGAACCATCATAAGCCATCATAAACAGCCCACTTTTCCCGCTGCAGTCATCTGCTCCAATCTACAATTTTCTTTGATTTCCCCCCTCTTCAACCACTAAGAGATTCCAGACATGGAGGATTTTAGCATGCCCTAGGCACACTATGCCAACAGTTCAAGCAAGGAAGAGCTGAAAAAACATTTTGAACTGTGTGGATTCATACACATCGACAACTATGAGGCATTCCTTTACATGACCATTAAGTACTAATTACCTAATTGGACTTATACTAATAACTGCAATTATACTGACCAGATTCTGCTCACATCAGCATGATGAAGCTCTCTCATAAACTTTGTAACAACTGTACTTCTGGAAAAGCCTCACACTTTGTGAGAAGACCCAGATTGAAGTGATACTGTTTTGCTTTCAGGGAATTCTAGAAAGTGTTCACTGTGATGTCATTCCGGTGCCAATTCATAGGGGCTTATCACACGTGAAACAGGAGCTCCAATTCGAAGTGAGGGGGGAGCAGTATCACTTCGGATCCATGGCAATTTATGTGATGTATTATCACACTTGAAGAATGAAATTGTGGTCTCTACTTGGACAAAGTGAAGCGAGTGCACATTATATTACCACACCAGAGGGATTCAATGATTCAAATTGGCACCCTTATGCGTGCTCAGTGGGGCTCTGGACACTGTCATCTTTCCCTGCCCCCTCCTTAACTGTCATCCTTCATCGTGGTGAAGGAGCAGGCAGGGGATGATGGGACAGGTGGCAGAGGGGGTGAGATTGAGCTAAAGGAACAGGCAGGGGATGATGGGACAGGTGGCAGGGGGTCACTGGGGGTGAGATCAGTGTGTAGGAGCAGGCAGGGGATGATGGGACAGATGGCAGGGTGGCAGAGGGGGTGAGATTGGGGTGAAGTACCCCCCCCCCTTAGAAAGCAATCACATCTGATAATATATCACGTTATAATGTGAATACACATGGCTGGACCCGCAATGACTCTGGAGCTGAGCTGCAAAACCCTTCGTGTGATAAGGCCCATAGAATCATAGAGCTGGAAGAGACCATAAGGGCCATTCAGTCCAATCCCATTCTGCCATGCAGGAACTCACACCCAAATCACCCCAGACAGATGGCCATCCAGCCTCTGTTTAGTCAAAACATAGGGTTTTTTTTATTGAAGAGTTTGATTTTATCCAATTTGCACATGTGCTATGACATTATTTAAAACTGTTTTAACTGGCTTTAAATTACCTGGCTTTAGGTGATAAATGACTGAGTATATTTTCAGTCTTTTAAATTATTGTTATTTCTTGTCCTAAACAGATATTGCTGTACACAGCCCTGAAGGAAGGATTTGAATATTTTAATAAATACATAAATGAGTGCAGCTGAGAGGGTTAGCTTCAGAGCACTGTGAGTGGCAAAAGTGTTGTTTTTTTTAATGTTGGCGAGGGACCCAAAACAAACAGCAGAAGCAGCTAGAAGCCTCTTGATCAGTTCCTAATATTGATGAATGGAAGTTATAACCATTGCCTTTCCTCATCACAGCTTTTAGGAGAATGACATTTCAATCAACACCACTCACCACCCAGTGGTTGAAAAAGTTTAAAAATGAAATTTTCAGTTTGGCTGTAGAGGGATATATGTGTGTGTGTGTTCAAGGTTTCATTGGAGTTGTGCACCACAAAGAGATATCAGGAATAATAGGAAAGGAACATTCTCTTCATGACACATCTTCTCACTGATAAATTCACCAGGGTCAGTGCTGTCTGTTAGGTTTCTAAAGGGTGAGGCACCTATATGCATGCCTTAGAAGCAATGACAGCAGATGATGATAACAATGAACTTTATCTATACTCCTTCTTTCCCCCAAAAATTGAGAATCAAGGGCATTACAATTTAAAACAGGTACAATATAACTAAAAATGTACAAGGTCAACATTATACTAGAATTGAAGTGTATTCACAGTATTAAAACAATGTAAAACATCATATACTTAGGCGAACAAGCTGTTAAAAATAACTCAATGAAAGCAGTACAGCAACCTCTAAACAGCTTTGTTTAAAAACCTAAAAGCCTCTTTTAAATAATTATTTCCCTACCAAGACAAGTACAGCAGGGAGGGGGCAACTCTGGACTCCAAAGGAAGGGAGTTCCAGAGCCTGGTGTCAGGCACTGGAGAATGCTCTGGCGGGATACAAACCGCCATATAGTACGTATAGGATACGTACTAGGGTTAGGAAGGGGCGGTGCTTCCGCACCCCCCTAACCCTAGTACGTATCCTATACGTACAAGATAGCGGCGCCCCTTCTACATGGGTGCCGCCATCTTTACGTACTGGACGCATAGCGTCCAGACGTGTCGTGGCGCCTATGACGTCGCGAGTCCGCGCCAGGCGCCTCGCGACGTCATAGAGGCACCGCAAGAAGAAGCTCCGAAATGGAGCTTCTTTTTTGCTCCGCGCGGGAGCCGCGCGGTTTGGCTGCTGCGGCTCCCGCACGGAGCAAATGGCGGCGGCGGGGGAGCGCCGCAAAGCGGCGGTTTGTACCCCGCCTCTATTTCTCATCCCAACTAGCCAAGCCTGTGAAGGTGGTGGGAGTGAGGGAAGGGTGTCTCCTGAGTATCCTAGGGTTTAAGTAAGCTTGTATGGGAGATACGTTCTGTCATGTACCCTAGACCTAAGCCACATGGGGCTTTATAGCTTATAATCAGCACTTTGAGTGATGCCCAGAAACAACATAGCAGTCAATGGAAGTTATGTAGCAGGGGAGTTGTATGGCCCTCGTACAAGGAATGAAGTAACACACCCAAAATTCTAGGTTGGCTACCCCTGTGCTTGACTCGGAAATTACAGCTGGTTCAAAATATGGCAGCTAGGCTTGTCTCAGGAACATCTGGGAGGGACCACATTACTCTGGTTTTGAGGTCCCTCCACTGGCTGCCTATCAACTTCCGGGCCCAGTACAAGGTGTTGGTTATCACCTTTAAAGCTCTAAATGGCTTGGGTCCAAGCTATTTTAGGGACCGCCTCCTCCCGTACAATCCTCCCCGCGCTCTCCGGTCCTCTGGGGGGAACTTACTACAGCCTCTAAAATCTAGGCTTGCGGTGACCTCCCAGAGAGCGTTCTCTGCTGTCGCCCCCAAACTCTGGAACGACCTGCCGGATGAGATCCGTCAGATAACATCATTAGACAGCTTTAAAAAAGCGGTCAAGACAGATCTCTTCCGGCAGGCCTTTCCAGATTAACCATCCCGGCCCCAGTTCCCTGATTCTCTCATTCCTCCCGTGGCCCCATCTTAGTGATGGTTGAGGATCAACAGAGGGATATCAGGATTTTTAGTTTTTGTTTTTATGCATTGATATTGTGTTTTAGTATGTTATACTGTTTAATACTGTCTTAAGGGGGGAGGGATAAAGTGTTTTTAATTGTCATATTTTATATTTTACTGTTGTTAACCGCCCGGATTGGTTTGCCAGAGGGTGGTATACAAATAAATATATTATTATTATTATTATTATTATTATTATTATTATTATTATTAATCCATTATAACCATTCTAGGTCAAATAGAGATAACGTAGGGGTGTCCCAGGACCAAACGACACACAAACAGTCTAGGAAATCTACAAAACTGATGTTTGAGCAGTTTATCACATGGAGTAGGTGCAATCAGAACCAGCATCACTTCCCAGTTTTAGCACCAGTGGCAATCCAAGGTCTCTGAGATACAGTTCAAAAGTTAGACTAACTCTGCCATGGTCATCTCATGGAGAATACCACAACAGTTACGTATTAGTTTAGCACACATCCTGCTAATTCAGAGGTATACATGTTTGTAAGCTTGAGGTCAATACTACCATTGAGCAAAGTGAGGCAAATAGTTGAGAAAGCAGATATTGCAGTGGAAGAGCAGTGATGATATCCTTTTTGGCTTTTTTTCATGAACTTCTCAGCAATTTTTTGATGTTGAAAGACAGAGCTATGTATGCCATACAATATATCTTGCCTCCCAAAAAATCTCAAACATTATCAGGAAAGAGTTAGTCAAGTATTATATGTGGACTGGGGAATGGACACCATCTTATCCTTTGATTCAAGTAGTAAAATGTCTTGGACAGCCCCTGATAAGAGTGTCAGTAAACTTCTTAACTCATCCTCTTAACATGTGTGCTAATTTGGTGATATTCAGAAAGCAAATGATCAGAATGCTGTTTTGCAAAATGCTCCCACCCAAACTCAGCTGCTTTTGCTAAGTTCAATATGTGAAGAAAACTCCAAGTTTGCCTTTTAGAAGTCTTTAAACAGAAATACTTATTTTGATTGTAACTAAACTACCCATAAATCTATGCACACATGTATTGATCTCGGCTGCCTCTTAAAAATGACTCTGTCCCAGTAAGTTGGCATATTTCATAAACAAAAAAAAGAGCAAATTATCGATCTATCACACACTCTAAAAGTCCTGTGAAAAATCTAGGTTGCTTTTAAGTTCATTTCATACCTAAGGGAATGAGAAACCCTGAAATGAAAAATAGATATTTTTAAAGGGGGCAGAAATAAACACAAGATATATAGCAGCTCCTGCCAATCTTTTAATCTTCCATTGTAACTCTGATTCAGTGTATTGTATCTCTTGTTACACCCACTGACAGGTAACTTAAAACATTAGTATAACTACTTCT
This sequence comes from Sceloporus undulatus, assembly GCF_019175285.1. Lineage (NCBI taxonomy): Eukaryota > Metazoa > Chordata > Lepidosauria > Squamata > Phrynosomatidae > Sceloporus > Sceloporus undulatus. The sequence goes on from NC_056525.1 coordinate 141,523,325, forward strand.
GACATAGATCAGTAATTTATTTAGTTATATGCCAAGAGATAATTAGTTCTGTGTGGGAAATGCTACTCTAGGCTGCAAACTGAAACTGTTGTGTGGCACTCTTGGAGGCCGAAACTAAAGTCAAAATGTTGTTGCAATTTTTTCAGGTGTACAAGGAATTGACATGTACCATCCATCCTATATAACAAATAGCCTACTATGGATAGAATGCTTCTAAGTGCTCTTTTGTTTCCAATTAGATTCTAATTTTGTTTCTAATTAGACTCCTGCTCACTTCACATGGGCATTCAATTGCTGGAATAAGTGATAGCATTCAACAAAGATACTTCCAATGGGTTAAGTTTGTTCTTAAGAGTTTTGCATCACTTAGCCCATATGCTAGCAGGCATCATCCCAAGTGCAGACCTAATTAACATGACTGGATACAAATGTGGAATGATGTTGTTTAGTAACTAGATGAGGCATAGAAGGGTTTTTCAGATATGATCACATGTATAAGAGTTAAAGTTTTATTCATTCTGTTGTGTAGCTCCATTTCTATTTGGTTTATGTGTCTTCACAGCTAAGTCAAGTTATGTTTTGCAAAACTTCAGTTTATATACATTCATCCAGCTTGGAACTTTATCGCATCCATTTTTTCCAGCGTTACGGGTACGGGAAGAGGACGCTCGTATGCGCGCGACACGCCAAAAACAGATTTTACCGCACAGCAAAGCATCCTCCAAAAGGCCCCGTCATGTTCAGTTGCGCCAAGCCGTCCATGTTCATTGCTGACGGGCGCCATTTTGCTCGGTCTGAAGACTTCCGACCAGAACATTTCACGCACCTCAGCACTGAACGAGGATGGCTTGGCGCAATGGAACGGAAAGGGGCCTTTTGGGGGACGCTTTGCCATGTGGTAAAATCCGTTTTTGGCCAGTCATGCATGCACATAAGTGTCCTCTTCCCGTACCCGTAATGCTTAAAAAAACAGGTGCGATCAAGTCCTTGGTCTGAATACTGGACTATGACTCTGGAGTCCAGGGTTCAATTCCCCACTCAGCCATGGAAATCCACTGGGTGACTTTGAGAGAGTCACAGACTTTCAGCCCCAGAAAACTCCATGACAGGTCTGCCTTAGGATTGACATATGTTGAAAACAACCTGAAGGCACACAACAACACAACAATAAGAGAAACAGTTTTATTCTTTCTGTTGTGTAGCTGTATCTCTGTCTACAAAGTGAAGCCAAGTTATGTTTTGCTAAGACTCAGTTTGGATACCTTCATCCAAAAGCTGTAGCTAGCAACCACTAACATGGCACTCAACACTTTTCCTTCACAATGGTGCTCTACCATGCCCTGGGCATATTCTGCTTCCAGCCTATTAGCTTCAGGACTACTTGGATATGATTCATTATTTCGTTCAGTTTATAACCTGTTTTTATTTTCCCACAAAGACTGGGAAAGCCACTAACATTGAAAGGATAACATTACAGAACTAGATCTGGAAGGAGGCTGATCTCACAGGGAGTCCTGGACCTGAGAATATAGTACCAGGTCTCAGCAAGAGTATTGATCTAGGACTTAACCTCAAGTTTCACCTTTTTAATCCTGTTGCCATGGGCTACAGGGATAGAAACAAAGATGAAATCAAGGAAGTATGATCACTTTCACTTTTTGCCCATAGTTCTGCCCTATATTTGTCATGCTTTATCCCTCAGTCTCTAGGAACAGTCCAGTCCTGCTCCCCAACTCTGGTGAGCCATCATTTGTTGCCTTCTGTCTTAGTATCTTAGCAGGCTCCACCTTTAGCTCTGACTCTGAGATCTTATATCAAGAGGAGAGGTGTCAGTTTTTATCCAAAATAAAATCTTCTGAAAACCCAGGCAGTGGGACAAAATAAATTCTTGCTCTCCTTCAGGCAAACTCTGAGATAAATCTCCTAACTACTGACACATCACATTTCTCCCCCACTTGCATCCTTCCTACATAGTTGTAAGAGCAATCTTGAATTAAAACCATTGCAGGACAAATAAAACCAAAATCTGAGAGATGACCCCTCTCCCCCAACAACTTGACTACATTTCCCCTCAAATATAGTCGTGAGAATATGAATCAACAGCTTTTTAAAATCACATGATTTCTAATCCTTTCCCATTACAGGGCTTCACAATTATGGAGGCCAACCATTCAAGCACTGATGGATTTCCATTTACAAAATCGAAAGACAAATGTTCCACCACTCTCAAACACATATTTAGTGAGGACATGGGGTGTTTCCCTTTGGCTTATTTCCTACTGTCCTTCCATCTGCAGACAAAGGCCACTTCAGATGGGCTTTTGGCAACTCACTAGCTGCTGAGAAAACACTTTGCAATGGGTGGATGCTGCAATTTATTGCTGTGTTGTAAAATTATTATTTGTGTGCTATTAGTCTACCATATTTTAATATTATTATTTGTGTTTTAATATTAGTATTTGTGTGTTATTAGTCTACCATTTTTAGCTAAACTGACTGCAATTCCAGTTTTCAGAACGAAAGGCAGAAGAAGAATAGATTGGCAGAAAGAGTGGATATTGATTTATGAACTGTACCACCCTCGCAACAATTTAAAAGCATTTTTCTTTTCCTAGTAACACACACACACTTTTTATCACATTTTGGTGGAAGGTTGATAGGGCTACTAGCGGCTGTATGAGATATCTTTACCTTGGTTCACAAGGGCAGCTGAACAACTCCAATACAGCTCCATTCTGCCTGCCATTGATTGACCAAAGAGTGTCTTTTGTGTTTCTGGGAACCATCCAACTGCCCTTATGAACCTGGAGAAGAAAAATAAGTCTTTGCTCTCAGACACCACTGTAACTATGCCTCCATATTAAAGTCATTGCTGTACTGTAAAAATTAAGGTTGAAATAACCCCTCTGACTGGGTTTTATCACTGTCTCTGTCAGTTGTAAAAGAAGGACCTTATATCTGATGGCCAAGAAAAGAGAGATTGTCCCCCCTTCCACTCAGAGGATTTTAGTGCAGTCCCCACATTGCAAAGACAACTGGATAATGTTTACTTTCTGATTATTCTATGCTGTAAGTGTAGGTAATGAAACCATTGCATAGCACTATGGGAAGATATGAAATAATATTTGAGTAATTCACTTTTTTCTCTCCTGATGGAGAGCACTATCCATTTTTTTTGTCCTCATACTATTAGACAAACCATGCAGAACTAAACACTGATGCAGAAGTCAGTCCCCCTGAAAATACTAGGACTTACTTCCTGATGCATGGTTTGGACTGTAGTGTTAATATTCATTTCACTGCATAAATTTCAGCTGATTACTCACAGCACTAACTTTGCACATATTTGCTTCTATATAATAATGCTGAAGAGAGTTTTGAAAATAATAGTTGTGAGGCAAGAAACATATTTTATTTTTATGTGATGCATTTATGTGCTGTAACAAGCATCTTCTTCGAAGGGACATTCCCATGTACATGAGAGAAAAATAGAAATATTTCTTCTAAAGATGGTAATAGGGGCAATATTTTAGTTGATTAAAAGACCTTTAATTGGTCAGTAAAGTCAATAATTGACCCAATATTGTGGAATTATGAAGTATAAAGCCATATCTGAGCATCTGCATAGTTACGTGGCATTAACTTTACTCTCCATGGAATTCTGGAAGGGATGAGAGTGAAGAAGAAGGGGGAAAGGCATCAGAGGAACAGATGACAGTAGAAATGCCATGAATGTAAATAGACTTAAAATGTGAAAATTCATGTTTCAAAATTTGTTTGCAGCCTGAAAAAGTTATTAGATGATAATTGGCACACCTATATGGAAAAAAAAGCTTAATCTACTGTGTGAAATGTAGCACAAGTGCTTTTTCGGCTGGGATGACATGGATTGAGCAAAGCACAGTATTCAGTACAAAAATATTCAGACTTTTGTTGCAAAAGAATATACTTAATGATATAAAAATATTTTGAATGAGGGCTTCAGATAAAGAAAGTACTTGTGGCAATGTTTTTCCCCTCCTACTGTTGTTCTGTTTTACAGTGATATTCTGTTTTACCGAAATTGGTCAGATAAACAAGGAAGGGGTATGCTTAATAAGCATGCGAACACACAAAATGATTGTTCAAACAGCTCATAAGAAGGTGTCAGGATGCAGCCAAACCAAATAATGTGGAAATTAAGAAGGGCTAGTTTTGGTTTGGCATGTAGAGTAAGGGTGAAAAGAATATTTTTAAAAACATGTTTCTTGGTTGTCAGGAAACCCTGATGATGAGAATTTTGGACTGATGATAATCTTTGCAGTTTGGATCGTAATCTTCACAAATGTGCACATGTGGGGTTTGCAGTAATATTCTTGGATAGACTTTTTTCCTGTGCAGTAACAGCCTGTTTTTTGTGCAAAAAAATGCTGATTTCTACACAAAATAAACATGTGCAAATTTTGTACAAAATAAGTGCAGTTTTTGAAGCTATTCTCGCAGCAGGAGGAATTGCTAAAATTACGTGTTGCTTCCTTCAAGAATGAAATTAGTGAAGAATTACATCTCTTATGCAGATGTTAAAAAGGAGAGATGTGGGTAGACATGAGGCAAATAGTTGAAAGAAATGCACAAAGGGTTGGATGAAAAAGGGAGGAGAGTAGAAAGTAGTGTGGAAGGCAGTTGTAGGGCTGTTTTCAAGCACCAATGCTTTGGATTTAGTGAAGGATGCAAGTTTTTCTGGAAGACTGGAGCAGGGAGGCATGAGATGGGAAGCAGGGTTCTCCCATGTGCTCTCCTAAAAACTATTTGTTCAGAGGTCTTTTGTCCCCAGTCCCTTTTCCATTTGTGTGGCATCTATTTAGGATGCAGCCAGAGATTAGGCTAATGCTAATTCCTCCTTCTCCTGTTCCCAACAACCATCATCTCCTGCCTTGATTGTTTCTCTAGAGAAAGAAAAGTCTGTATATCAGTTACTCCAATCAATCAGTCAGCAGTGGAGACTTTAGGAGGACTAGATCAACCCTCTAATTAATCTGTGTTTACATGGGATCAGCAGATTGAGATAGACCAACTGGTTATTTTAAGTCAGTGTTTCTGAAGTTGCTGGGTGATTTGCAAGGTGGGGCACATGTGACAACAGACTGTGGATAAGGTTGTAAATTTATTTTAATTCCTTTCATTACTTGTTGGCAACAGGTGCATAAGATATTAAAAGTCACAGCAACCAACTAGGATTTGGCTTGGTCTTTGCTTCAAGGTGAATATGGGGGCATTCAGAAACACAGAAACAAGATGATTTCACACAATGCTCCTGTTGAAACAGCACCACTGGCTGCCAGTCTGTTCCCGGGCACAATTGAAAGTGCTGGTGATGACCTATAAAGAATTATATGGTTCAGGTCCAGGCTATTTGGCAAACTGTATCTCCCTGTATGAGCCAGCCCAGGCTCTGAGCTCCTCAGAGGAGGCCCTTTTCTCCACCCCACCACCATTACAAGTACGGTTGGTGGGGATACGAAAGAGGGCCTTTTCTGTGGCCCTCTAGACTCTGGAACTCCCTGCCCAGAGAGGCCAGAATGGCCCCTTCTTTGTTATCCTTCTGCTGGCAAGTTAAGACCTACTTGTTTAGACAGGCTTTTAAAACAGAAGGTTTTTAAGGTGGTGATGGGGTGCTGTTATATTGTTTTAATGTAGTTTAAGCATTTTAATCTTTTTAAATTGGATTTTAGTATTGAATTTGTTTTAATTATTATAGCAATTTAATTCTATTTTAATATACTATTTTTGTATGTTTTTAACTGTATGACATGTTTAACGTTGCAAGCAACCCTGAATCCCAGTCCTGGGAGAAGGGTGGGATATAAATATGATGATGATGATGATGATGATGATGATGATGATGATGATGATGATGATGATTAAAAGAATGTTTCAGTATTAGGAGGGATTAGGCCCAAGGAGATGTCTAGCTAGAGCCTCAATGGAAGGGCAGGTGGGAGAGTCAGCTTCTGTGCAGGACAGGTACACACAGGTACACATACACTGAAAATGGGTGGAAACTTCAGGAAAACTAACTAAGATGATTTTGTTGCACCAAGTCTGAACAGGAGAGAGGATACTCGGACCACAATAGACACTTCTGGATTTGAAGCACTGTTGAAGGGCAATGAAGACAAAGATCCTCCCATCCCAGAGTCCACAGTGAATTAGGAGCAATGTGATGGTAGTGTCAAGTGAAGGCAAAAATCTGGGTCAGGATTTGTGGAGAAATCACCACACATCACTTGGATGTGGCTCAAAGAAATCTGCAACTGGCCCTGTCATTTTGAAATTGAAACATTCCTAAAGCTTATATTAAGACATTGCAACTAAAGAAAAACTTAAATGCTTCTTTATTGATGTGTTAGAAAAGGATTTGTATTTGTGTGTGCGTGTGTGTGTGCATGTGTGCACATGATTATTTGATCTTCCTTTGTAGAATATTAGAGTTTCTGATTTCAAATAAGAAAGTGTAACTAAAGTAGAACAAAAAAATTAATTCTGCAGCAGCCACTCTAACTGTTTATTTTCATACTCTCATTAAAGAGAACATAATCCTACAACAGACTTATGGTTTTTCTTTCTTTCTTTGAAGCACAATTAGTTTTCATTTCCACTGCTTGATGTTGTCAGGCAAAGCTGTTGCTGGGTGCATTGCTATGGAGGGGAGTTCAATTAATACATCGTTTTTGAAACTTATCTGACAATGGACGCCCTCCCTCCCTTACACACACACACACACACACACACACACACACACACACACTAAACTGAACACATTTTTCTTGTGCAGTCATATCTAAGTCTCCCTTGGCTGCTAGCCAAGACCTCTAAAAACCCATTAAGGCTATTAGAGAAATTATTTCCCTTCCTTTGTGAGCGGGGTAAATTTCACAGTTATCACAGCAAGAGGAAATGAATTGAGAGTATATCTGTCTAGGGATGGCTTGCCCTGTAGTAGGAACTAAGCCAAGGAAATATAAAGCCACTTACCTCTGCCTATCACTTACACCAGAGAGCCAGTGGGTGGCAGTGTAATCTAAGTATTGGGTACCAAAAGGCCCCTGGGGAAAAATACTCAGGCACTTCTGACTGGCAGCTGGGAGTGAAGTACGCACTTCTTGCAATTATATACTTTATTGGAAATCAGCATTGCCTCTAAAACTATATGTAAACAGGTATTTTCCATGTGCTGTGATTGCCATACACACAAACGAGGAACAGACAAAGTCTAGGCAAACACATCAGATATAACTGTGACCTCACATTGTTTGGAAGATACCACAGAATATTTAAGTTGAATCCTGAAGCTTTGTTTGAAGAATCAGATTGTTGTATTCAGTTTACACATTACCCTGCCACTTGCTTGTTCAACATTATTCAGCCTAGAACTAGTTTTCCTAGATAAGGTGGGGACATACCTTTTACATTTGCTATTTTATTGTTGATTGATTTTCTTACCTTTCCATCTCTACAGCTAGGCATGAAGGTGGGTGATGTAAGAATTCTGAAGGGCTTGGATTTCCTGAACAAAGTGTACTTGAACATAAGTAGTCAGTGATGTTGAATAAAATTATAGAATTGTAGTAATAATTCATTCATTTGTGTAATGTATATCTTTCTTTCATTCTGAAAGTAGAACCCAAGTCTAATTGTCTGCCTAATCCTCTGTAGGATCTGCAATGTAGGATAGAGTTACAATATCAATGGCAAGAGGCCTTTCTTAAAATAACTCCAGTAAAGAAAAAGCCCAGCTTCTTATCCAGATCAATTCATTCTTAAACAAGCCCTACTATTAATTTTGTTGTTGTCAGTTGCCTTCAAGTCAACCCTGACTCATAGCGACCTTCTGGATGGGACATCTCCAAGACTCCATGCTCTGCTTAGGTCCTGTAAATTCATACCCATGACCTCCCTAATAAAGTCTATCCATCTAGCATTCAGTCTTCATCTCTTTCTACTTTCGTCCACCTTTCCTAGTATTATTTTTATAATGAGTCATGCCTTCTCTTGATGTATCCAAAGTACAACAGCCTCAGTTTGATCATTTTCCAGGGAGATTTCAGGCTTGATCTTGTTCAAGGATCCATATGTTTGTCTTTTTGACTGTCCACAGTATCCTCAGCACTCTTCTCTAGCACTACATCTCACATCAGTTGATTTTCCTCTTATCTGCTTTCCCCAATGTCTAGTGCTTGCACCTATATATGGTGATAGGAATATAATGGACTGTACAATTCTAACTTTAGGGTTTAGTTCTATATTTTAACTTTTTAGGATATTTTCTAGTTCTTTCATAGTTGCCTTTCCCATTCCTATTCTTCTAGCTTATGGTTGTAAACCGCTTAGGCACTGCTTAGGTATTATGAAGCGGTATATAAATGAAGCTTGTTTGTTTGTTTCTGATTTCTTGACTGGTTCTTGTGGGGGTGAGGAGTATTCTTTTGTATTTTCAGACATTTGCTAGACCTTATGCATGCCTTCAGGGCAAAGATTGTGTCATTTCTTTGGTGTGCATATTTGGTATCTATACTGAGCAGAATGCAGCATAGCCAGTGCCATATGAGCTGGTGGTAGAAAACAGGAGATAAATACTCAGGATGCTGTGATTTTTTTTAAAAAAAGGAAAACTTACATTTATTGTTACATGAATCCATTGAGAATAGAAAAAGGAGATATACAAAAGAATACCTATATTTTAGTACAAGCATTGGCATCAAAAGGGGGGTGCAGGGCATGCAGATTGCACCAGGTGACACCCTAAGGGGGGGGGGGTGACACCACTGCTCCTCAAACACCTACCTTTTGGCAGAAATGAACGGTGGCATTCACCTACTTCCCTTTAAAATGCTTTAAGGGATGGTGGAAGTGGGGTGAAGCTCAGTGAGAGGAGAAAGGAGAAGCCCCAGAATTTTTTTAAAATGAAAATTTCAAATTTCAAATTTTCAAATTTTCAAGTTTTTTAAAAATGAATTTTTAAATATTTAAATCTTTTTAAACTTTCTTTAAAAACATCACATTTCAACCAAATCTTCACTATGTGTATGTAAATAAATTTAGGTTGTGCATATGATATTGTAATTGGAAGGTATAATTTTAATTTTCTTAGTTTTTTATGTCACAACTATTAGTGTTATATTTGGTTGTATATGGGAATTTTGATTTACAAGTAACATTAGTGTAAAAAAGCATTACTAAGGATTATGTATGGTGTGAAATGGGAGGAGGTCAATGGGAGGGG
>NC_056525.1:141532686-141534164 GCF_019175285.1 Sceloporus undulatus
CTGATTTTAACCAATTGGCACATGTGCTTTGGTCAGCATTATTTTCAATTGTTTCAACCATTTTTGTCTTATTTTAAGTGATAAATCATTTAATGTATTTTTAGACTTTGTTGTATTCAGTATTGTTATTGTTTCAAATTGTCCTAAACTGATTTTATTCTGCATGGCTATGAACTCCTTGGACATGAGGCAGGATATAACTGTTGAAATAAATAAATAAATAAAATTAAGATAATTTTATTATTAGCACTATTTTCCTTGTTTTAAGATTGCATTCTCCAACTTGGATCCCCCCCCCAGATGGATTACAAAACCTATAACATGAATATTGCCTGGAGATTGTGGGAAAGACTATCTTAAACATGGAGATCACATGTTACAACCTGTTTAGAAAATATTCTCAGTGATCTGTATCTTTTATTATTTCCATCTTCACCCATTCCCTCTATCATCTACATTTCTTTCATCCTTCAAACTTCTTGTGTATGAAAGTTTGATAAGGAGTGATATTAAATGTCAGCAAGGAATGATGTTTGCAATCTTTTTGGTGCCTTGCACATGTACAAGTTTCTCTATGGAAGCAGTTGGACTTTTTATGTTTTATGTTTGTTTGCTTGTTTGTTTTTGATGCAGAATGGCAGCACTCATTTCAAGCCTGTGGAAATGGTGTTTAACATGTAATGCCACTATAGATCAACACACAAATGCACATTTATTTGTGCATTTGGTTGAACATCTGGAGTCTTGGTTCAATTGCTCAAGGCTGCCATTGAACACAGGGGTTGTGTAACAGAATTAATGTACAACTTTGCACATAGTTTCTCAGCTGATGTGTTTGTTTCAGCTATAGGCCAATGCAAGTGCAACAGTAGCTGACTGGCTACAAATATCAATAAATCAAGGGTAGAAATTTGTTAATGTGAAATATTTTGCGTGCCTGTGACCACATGCAAAATATTGCTTTATACAACTCAATCACTCATTTTTCTCTGTCTCCTCACTCTCAATCAAAGATCAGTGCTAAAAGGCATGTTTTCCATGCTGGAATTAGGTAGCTCAAATTGTGTCAGTGGTAAAAGATCAAGTATATAACAAGCTCACTATTCTAGACAGGGTTGTAAGGGCATAGGCTTTGCTAGCTGCAGCATCTGCTTCAAGATCTATCCAACCTTACCAAACCCTTGAAAATTTATGTCTGTTGAGGAAGAGGATGAGTGAAAAGCTGAATGAATACAGCAAAGACAAACAGAAACCAAGTGGGGGGAAATTGTGTGTGTGTGTGTCCATGTCTGTGTGTGTATGTTTGTGTGAGAGAGATATCGCTCTCAAATAGTCCATCCAAAAAGGTGTGAGGAGGAAGAGAGAGATTAGTTTTAACACCAAGAATGTTTCCCACAGCCCCAGTAAAACTGAATCCTTATTTCAAAAAGTAATTCAGAGGTCCCCAATCTGACCTTTCCAGTTCTATTGGCTGGCTG
>NC_056525.1:141534264-141544751 GCF_019175285.1 Sceloporus undulatus
GAATATAGTCTTTTATCTTGTGGTATTACTCACCCTGTACACAAGAGAGAATTCATTTCTACCAGCTGTGACTGGAGCAAGCTCATAGAGTTGTGTTTTGGTACATCAACCCTATAGAGACCTTATTCATGAATGTCTACTCAGTTTCATGGACAGACCCTGGAGTTGCCAGATCAACAGCAACCTATTTCCTGAAATTTTAGAGCCAAGATCTGAGACAAATTATATACCCCTTTATTTTCATTGTTCTCATGCTCTTTCAAACAATCACTGGAACCATAAGCAATACTAACCTCCAACCCCTTATCTGCCCCATTTGTTGTGATGTCACAGGAATGGGGCAAATAAGGGGTGGGAAGTTAGTTAGAATAGCTTCTGGTTCCACTGATTGTTTTAAAGGAGTGTGAATACAATGCAGATAAATGGGTGTATAATTTGGGTAAAACTTTGGCCCGTTCCTCACGGGCACCATAGTACATGCCGAGCATGTACTAGGGTTAGAAAGGGGCATCCTTTCCAGATGCTCCTAACCCTAGTACGCGCTCGGTGTGTACAAAATGGCAGTGCCCATTCTACATGGGTGCCGCCATCTTGATGTTGCAGACGCCTAGCCTCCACATGTCGTGTGGTGCTAATGACACAGCAAGTGCGCCATTGGCGCCTTGCTGCATCATTAGCATGCCGCAATAAGAAACTGCATTTTGCAACTTCTTTTTGCTGCGCGGAGGAGCTGCACAGTTTGGCCGCTGAGGGTCCTCCACGCAGCAAATGAAGACACTTTTCAGACTGCCCTTTTGGGCGGTCTGTAAAGCGCCTTTGATAACCAGGGCCTGAAACAGATGGGCAAAAAAAAACCCTTTTCCATTTGTTTTGGCGTTATAATGATTAGATGATACATACCCCCAAACTGTATGTGGAAGCCACGCAGGAGTTGAATTGGGGCTGCCTAAGGTGGCCCAAACCCAGCCTCAAAAGGAGCAAATTGTATCTGCTCTTTGCCACAGCTCATTCAGGACCACGGCAGCAGCTGTCCTCAGGACTGTGGTGTCTGGTCTCCATGGCTGAAGTGATTGGGGCAGGAGTGGCCTCTGGCAACTCCTTTTGCCTTATCTGCTCAAGGCTCAGGCAATATTTTTCAGCAAGTAGCAAAATGTTCACAATAATTGCAGCAGTTGTTGCCACTCCTTATAGGTCAGCTAGGTCAAGTCTAGTTTGGTGAACTAGTACTCCAGGAGGCCACACATTTTTGCTCAGGCATGGAGCACAAAACAACATTGTATTGAGTAAAAAAACAAAACAAAACAAAACAAAACCCTCTTGGTGCCAGTTGGGAAGCTCTAGACCAAACTTTCTTCTCCTTGAGTACTGTTCACTCTGTAATTTTCTTTCCCAGCTAGAGGCTCAGAAAAGCATGCAATGTTCCAAAACTTCAGCCTGCAATCTGAGACCAAACATTATGGGATTGCAATAGTAGACATCAAACACTGTTGTTGTTCTCCTGCTGTAGAACTGGTTCTCAGTATAAAAGTATCTCACTGAAATCAGTGGAAGCTTCTGCCTCAGTTGTTGTTCTTCTTGTCCTTAGGAAGGATACTCCAACTGGCAAGTATGCTTTCTTATGCAGTGATCTGTTGTTTTGTATTGGAAAATGACCTACTGAAAGCAGATTTTATGATCCAGGGCCCAACCAAGACATTTTGATACCTGGTGTACCAAAGTTAATTGGATTGGCAATTAATCTTTCTTTGGTTTGTGTGATGGGACAGTATCTTCCATTACATTTCAACACAGTAGGCTTATGGGACAGGAGTGCAGTTAGGACAGGGGAGGCTATTTAACTCACAGCTGTCTCTCTTCTAATATCTTGCTGCTGCATTCCACCATCTGCAAACTGAGACAACTGCTTTACTGTCCCTAATGGTAAATCCAGTCCTATGGAATATCAGATTCACATTCAAGGTTCTACTTGCAGTGGAAAGAGGAGGGGAATTTGATGGCTTACACCCATAATGAAAAAGTTTGAATTTGTTCATGGTCGTTTCCAAAACTGGATCCTCTAACATCCATGACTAATGGCCATGATCCCTGAAGCTTCTGAGAATCAAAGTTCATCGTCATCTGGAGCCCCAGGTTTGGAAATCACTGAAAGATACACACTATAGGCATATTTCTGCTAACACACAGCAATATAAAGTTTATAGGCACCTGCCACACCTCTGTAGTTGAAGTTAAGCACACTTAGCTGTCTGGATTAAGCTCCTCTGACAATCATTTGTATGCTTCTCTGAGTTTTCCAGGGGCATAAATATTATAAACATAAATACCAGCAAAGGGGCTTAGAAGGGGACAACCAATATTTCCTCTCAAAGCTTAGCCACTCATACACTGTAAAGGGGAAAAATAGAGTTTATCGAATGTTCAGTTGGCTGCACCTGTCATTGAAATGCACATAATGCAATTTTCTAGATGTGATAGTAAAAGATAAATTATTCATAGCAGATATTTGCATTCCATGTATTCTGGAAAGCTACTACATTCCAACCTCCTCTCCATCTTGTCAGTGCTGTAACCCTAGGAAAGAAGAACTCAGAAGCACCAGAATATATAGTGTAAAATCCTTGGGTTTGTCCTCTCTTCCCAGATTTGAAATACTATATTATTTACATGTATTATTACAGCACAGAATTAAAAGAAAGATGGGTATTTCAGGAGTGTGTTTATACTCCACGATAAAATTTAAAACCCTCCACTCCTTTGGAGTAACACTTAGTATCAGGGTGGAAATACAATAGGGAACAGATTGCTTTGACAGCAGGAAGATGGGATTTATTTGTGTTTTGCACAGTTATACAATAGATTAAATTCTTTAAATGAATAATCTATTGCATGACAAATTGTTTAAGGGGAAAATACTCCACTGAGACATGTATTGTATGGATGCCTCTCCAGAAAAACAAGACAAATGACACTGGAGTTATTTTTATATCCATTCACAAAGATCTCATCTGGGCATGCATTTTGGAGAAGGACCCCAGTTTCTGAAGCATGCTGTCATATCTGAGGTAGAATAAATTATTCTGGCTATTAACCACTAGGTGGCAATAATCAAGAAGAGCACTGGAGAAATCCTTATATTGGATCTTATCCATATCACAAACTGACTTGCCAGCAGAACAAGCTTATTTTCCCCCTTGATATGACTGTGTGAAAGATAAGTTTGTAAAAGATCAACAGGGAAAAACAATTAAGGCTTATGGCAGATGAAGTAATCATATATCAAGTAAATGGGCAAGAATAGGAGGTAGCAAGAAGAGTGCAAGTGACTCTGTACATGAGACCAGATGTAAACTATTGTAAAGTTGCTTGTTAAATAACAGTGTCTATGGAAGCACACTTCCGGTCGAGCCCCAGTGTTGGTAAGCTTTTTCATTCTGAACGAACAGATGAGCATTAAGGAACTGCCAACTCATAATCCTCATGTAGTCTGCAGTGTCTTTGGATTCAGCCTGTGGCTTCTTCTCATCATCTACCTGCTCCCCCTGTGGCAATTATTCAACCCTATATACTATAAAGAAACATAATATATAGACAGGGGTGTGATGACATACAAGGATGTTTAATGATATCCCAAGTAAAAGTTTGGAAACTAGGCAGTTCCTAGATTCAGATTCAAAACAGATTCATAGTTGCTGGAAAATATTATATTCCATGATGCAAGGTATGATAATTTTACCTGAAATGGTTGCTAATTTTCTTATCTGGCCTTGGTTTATTTTGAAACTGATATCAATATTCTGTATGGTCAATGGAGAGCTACCATGTGCTATTGGAATTGAGCCACAGAAAAATAGGCCATACTTAAAGAAGAGATTCAGCCTCCAAACAAAGACCAGATGTATCATACCATACATGAATGACTTTGAGATGCTTCACATAAGGAAATATGCCAACAACCATCTACTTTTGTGAAGAGGTAGGTATGGACGCCATTTCCACCATACTCCTAAGAAAAAGGTAGCCACTCTACATGGAGGCCCTAAAATGACTCCCTCTTGACTGTGTGAAACCCAGTCCTTGTAAAGTTAATTTGGCCTTGACTCAGCAAGAATAGGCCTTCTGCTTAGCCAATTCAACAAACAAGCATGCCCCCAGAAGCATCAGGAAGTGTCCCCTGATGTGATAGGGGTCTATTGCTGCTTACACTTTTTTATTTTGGCAACAATTATGAAGATGTGCAATATTGGGGCTCAGTATGTGGTCTGCTTCTCCCAGTGTGATTGCTGTGAGAACCGCATTTATTCAGTGAAGTCCTTAATCTCCACATAAGATCATTCAAACCACCTGTTCCAGGCTGATGTTCTGAACTATTCACGAATCGTTTGCCACTTTTTTTAAAGGCTGAAGGTGCCATCTTCCACATTACAATCTCTTCTTTACTATGCCTTCTCATCTCCTATGCAGAGAGAATGGCTGGGGTGGATAAATGTGTGGACCAGCCCCCAATCTGTGGGATGTAGGTGGGGCATAAAACTATTCATTAAGACTATGTCTGTGAATTCTATAATTAAGACTTGTGTTAATGAACCATTCGTCCTGTGTTAAAAGATATCAGTGCTGCATCTCACTTGGTGCAGCAACACAGCTTCCATAATTCCCTTGAGTGTGAAATATAGAGAACAGTGGCAGGTGGCACAATGATTTTTAGGTCTATCATACAAGGTGACTTCAAAAAGAGAAATACGTTAAATTTCTTCCTCTTCCTCTTCTTCTTTAAAAGGAGTATTAGTAGTGAAAAGATGATAAAGCAAAAACACACCTCAGCCACCCAGCGGTGAGAGCGGCTTTATAAATCCTGCAGAAGTGAGAGCTGTCATTGGTTTATGTTTATGACCCTACTGATGACTGTGGCCTGAGGTAACAATTAAAGAGGGCTATTTTATGGCATTATTAGTGCCAACTATGTTCAGAGGTGAGCCTATTTGTCATGCCTGATTAACACCAAGCATGGAAAAAAAGTATTAAAATGGTAATAAACTAAGCTAAAACTGCTTTCAGAACAGCCCAGTCAAATTGATTTGACTTTCACATGTTTCATTGTTGTTGCAGGTTCCAAGCTATTGCATTTTTAAAAGCATAGCTTGTTGAAAACAATGAACATGCCCTAGCTAGAGTCAAACATTTTAAAGTTCCTTTTATTTCAGTGGGAGAGGTTAAAGGCTCCACATGGAGGCCTTAGCACTTCCCTGGAAATGAATGCATCTTTAAAAATGCTCAGAGTTAGGGTTTACCCTCCTCATTTCAAGCTGACTTGTCATCATCCAAAAGTGAATAAGGAACTGAAATGGGATGGCAATTGTTCATAGGTTTATGCAGTGGCTAAGTGTTTATTCTAAATTGATCCTTTGGTGAACCCTGACGAGAGAGAAATGTCATGTTCCTTTGAGTTGTATTTAGTAGACAGCTCCTGATCATAAATTGAACAATCTATCATACACCTTAATTCAGTGAGAGATTCCCATCTATGGCACATGCTTCTAAGCTAGTAGAATCATGGAAACATGACTCCACCACGTTAAAGATGCCAATACTGTGGTGCCACCTTAGTTCTTTCACATTTATCCATGGTGATTTATGTCCGTAACTTTTTCTGATCCAAAGGTCTGCACACCATGGCCAGTCAAAATAACAGTCAAATTGTTAGCTGTCAAATTGACCAGCTAGCATTCTAAGTAACTAAAGGAGTACTGAAGATTTTCCCTTACTGTAAAGCATCTGACTTTTGCTGAACTTCTGTCTGCTTCTGTTCTTTAGTAAGTATACTAAACTGGAAATTGGAGTTGATCTGGTTGATCTGCATAGCCCCAGGGTTGGCTTCACTCAGGCACTAGACAGCTTGGTAGAAACACAATGACCAGCTTTAAAGAAAACTCTAGATAAGAGGCCTGTTCACTTTACATTAAAAAGCTATAAGCCTGGATTCTCATGTAGCTAGCTCATGAGTTATTCAATATTGGAGAGAAGTAATTATGTATCATGTAGTCAGTGACAGCCTATCTCTGAGGAATATAGACAATGAGTATTTTGTAATCTGCCCTGTCTTACAGGTTTGGCAGTGCAGACACACTAGCTTGCCATGGTGGCCAATACTACATTTTGTGATAGCAAATCACAGTTTGACTATGCTCACGCGAAGAAATATTTACTTTTGTATATCTTAAATTTCCTATTATTCAGCTTCATTGGATGATTATAGGTTCCAGTATTGTAAAAGAGTAAGGACCATGAAACATTTTCTACCATAGTCTACCATTCACCTTTTCTTCTAAGCTAAAACACCTACAATACTATATCCATAATTCCTTCATGACCCCCCTTGAGCCTCAATGCTGAATTTGCTCCTCCCCACACACACACAGATTCCCAGTTGATGTTTTCACTGAGTGATCCGCCAAGAACCCAAGTTCCCTTTTTAGGGATATAATTCTTCACTGATTTTGTTCTTGTAAGAAGCAATACATAATTTTAGCAATTTTCTTCCTGCTGTGAGAAAGTCTTCAAAAACTTCAGTTTTCAAAGAATAATTGCAGTTCAAGACTTATTCTGTGCAAAATTTGCATGCAGTGTTATATTCTGTGCAGAACATAATACTTCTTTGCAGAAATATGATATTTTGTGTAGAAAATGCCTGTTTTCTTACTGAAAATGCTATGGTTGGGGATTTATTTTGTGTAATATTATGTTCTGTGCAGGAAATGTTGTTTCCTTTGTAGAAATGCTGTTTTCTGCATACAAAAATTATGTATTTTGCACAGAATTAAAGCTTCAAAGATTTTCATCAGTCCATGGTTTCTCATGTCAGGGTTTCCTGACACTCAAGAAATATTTTTAACCATTTTTTAAAATTTATTTATTGTAAATATTCTTTCCATTACTATCTTTACAATTTTCCCAGCTCAGATCCCATCAGTGTATATGTGAAGTTGAGATGTTTTGCTCTAGCATTCATCAGATTACACTTACATGCCTTAAATAACACTTGTCATCCAAACATCCCAATTCCTTTATTGAACATCCATTAACAGGGTTTCAGCGTGTTTTTTGCTCCTTGGTTCTGATTTCTTGGACAATATTTGTTTAGTCCTTCTGAACTTTTGTCTTAGTCTTAAAAGCTACCACTTTTTGAGGGAAGGGAAAATAAACAATATATTCAAACCATCATGCAGTTTTATCACACACTTTTTCTTATTACAGCTTAGATGACTGGGAGGGAGAAAATGTGGCGGTAGATGTAAAGATGTAGAGCAGTGGTTCTCAATCTTCCTAACCCTTTAATATAGTTCCTCATGTTGTGGTGACCCCCAGCCATAAAATTATTTTCATTGCTATATGCAAATATGTGTTTTCCAATGGCCTTAGGCAACTCCTGTGAAAGGGTCGCTTGACCCCCAAAGGAGTCCTGACCCACAGGTTGGGAACCACTGATGTAGAGGCAGCCATATGTTGCCTGAGATTAGTTTAAAAGGTAGCAAAATGTAAGTGTTTAAACAACATGAAACAAAAGAGGGTCTGTAAATAAGCAAAACACACACAGAAAACGAGAGGCGAAAAAGCTTCATACAGATAATATAAAAAATGTTAATGTTATAATAAAAATTGTTGTTGTATGACTTCAAGTCATTTCTGGAGACTCCAAGGCAAACCTACCACAGCATTTTCTGTCAAGGTACGCTAGTTGTGACTAAGTTGTGACTGGATGAGAGTATAGTAAACTGGCAGGTGTCGTCCATGATGCACTAGCAATCACCCATGTAATTAGCTAATTAGGCCAGGTGGCTATCATAGCCAATCTGCAGACTATAACTGCCTTATAAGTCTGCTGGGTTGTTGGGACCATTGAAATATGATTGTATAGTTATTTTTTCCTTAGGTCAGTGGAGATTTTAAAAGTGCCAGCCAATCAATCAGTCTTTTTTTTTTTTTTTTTTTTTTTTTGTCCTTTAGGAACTGGTAGATTAAAAAAAAAAACTAAATGCTTTCCTACCCCTAATTATCTTATTTCTGAAACTTCACTTCATTCAGCATCTCAAAAAGGCAATGCTGTAAAGGATTTTGTAATTTGGAGGTTTATTTATAGAATCATAGAGTTGGAAGACCACAAGGGCCATCCAGCCCAACCCCATTCTGCCATGCAGGAACTCTCAATCAAAGCATCCCTGATAGATGGCCACCCAGCCTCTGTTAAAGACCTCCAAGGAGGGAGACTCCATCACTCTCCGAGGAACTGTGTTCCACTGTCGAACAGCCCTTACTGTGTATTACCTAATGAACAACTTTAAAATGAATGGTTGAATATTAGAAAAAATTAAGTATTTAAAGATTATGTTATCTGATGGATTTTTAAACCATTTTTCAAGATAAATTATCTTTCCAAATGGTTAGATCTCATAAAAACCAACAACATTAAAATATTAAAACAGTCCATAAATCAATAAATCAGGTAAAACAATTGTATAAAAACAGCAGCAGCAAGAACAAAAAGTATTCAGATAGTAGCAGCAGATAAAACAAGTAACATCACCACAAATCATTAAAATGATCTGGATCCAAATTATGCTTAATGGAATAAAAAGGGTTTTATATACCAAGCAAAGATCAAGTATGTTTCCTTAGGGAAAGTGTTTCAGAAGTACAGACAACATCTACAGGTCAGAGGTGGGAAAATTTGGGGCCTCCAAATGTTTTGAATTATAACATCTATAGTGTATTACCTCTGGCCATGCTGAGTAGGTTTGATGAGAATAGTAGGTGCCAAAACAATTAAAGGGCCAAAAGTTATCTGCACTTTTTGTAACACTTGCAAGCCTAATAGATCTTGTTGACAGTTCAAAGAGCAGGTTACCAATCCTAAACTTCACACAGAAACGTCACAACTTAGCTTTCCTTCAGAAGCCTTCAACAGATTTCCTTGTATTCTTTGAGCCTAGCTGCAGTATTCAAAGTGCCTGGGAAGAAATGGGCTTTTCCAGCAAGAAAATTTTGTGAACTATTCCTGTTGTAATGCAAAGAATGAGTGGTTCTTAAATGGGCAACACATAGCCACCATTGGTATGAATGATTTGCTCTTAGTGGGGATGAAAACTGTTGGAAATGATTAACTATGAGAAAAAACGTCCGCTCTTCATGCTGAGAAAAGTAACCCCATAATAATCTTGAGCAGGTGGCTTCATGCAATTTGTTGCACCTTTCTTTCCTTCATTTTCCTCTGCCATCTGATGTCTTTCTAGCCAACATACAACATGATTGACCACTGGCAGTTCACAGACACATATGAACTGACATGTCTGTTTTCATATTTAGACGCTGTTTGAGACACTGCTATGTGGTCTTCTCATGATAGGCACATACACTCAAAATTAATTATTGGCCCATAACCATGCCTTTCATAATGATAGTATCTGAAGCTATATACTCCAATTTTATTTACCTCCAAAGCCCTTTTCAGCTTCCCAATGAAGGAATTCCAGTTTATTCTCACATGGAATCACCATCAATTTGTGCCTTCCCCACCATTTCAGGTTAAGGCATCCTTGCCTACCTGGCCATTGGTCACTCCCTGCTTGTGACTATCAGAACATTTTGAATAAACATGAGAAGAGATAGCTCAGAGGACTTTATACTGTAGATCCAAAAATCTCTGCGTGGTTTGTAGGAATTTTTATGCCCCTTTTCCTTTCCTTTTCTTTTTCCTTCTTTTTGACAGAAGCAGTAATTTAAAAAAGCACCTGCTTCCTATATTTTTTTTCCAGGAATATGAAGAAAGGCTGGAATATCATGTATGGATTTTTGTGTGGAAGGACTGTGACTTCCAGTCAGAAAGAGAGATTTCTAAGTATATCTCTTTTGCACTAGGCTTTTGCTGGCATTCTGGAGAAAGGGGGACCAAAGTGATCTCACAAGCCCTGAAGTCAGCCATCCTCTTTTAGAGAAATGCAATGGTACTATGGTATATTCAAGACCTCTACACAGAACTGATAAACATTCACATCTTTGTGATTTGGGGAGTAGCAGTACCTCCCCTGACCCACTGAGGATTCTTCCAGCCCTGTTGGCATGAGTGGGACTTATTAGTATAACAGTTGTCATGCATGGCTTCCATTCAATCCAATAGGGTTGGCTTAGAAAAACTCTGCAGTGGATGGTCCCTGTTCATAACTGGCATTTAAAAGCCTTAAAAAAACTGTTCTTGGCTTACTGAAAGAAAACTTTATGAGCTGACACACAATAGATAAATAATTGTGGAACGCACTTCATCAGACCACTCATCTGAACTATGAATTGCAATGTTATTTTTTGTCCTGTCCAGCACGGCAGCTCATGATTTATGGTTCCTGGCACAGCTTCATCATCATTGTTCTCACCTTTATTTCCATCACATCTAATTAAGAGGAAGGTCATTGTCACCTTACATTTTATATCTTCTTAACATA
>NC_056525.1:141544761-141545578 GCF_019175285.1 Sceloporus undulatus
ATACATCACTACGGTATAGTTTAATAAGGAAATGTATGAAGGGGGGGGGGGGTATTACACAAGAGAGCGAAAGAGGGAGGGAAGGGAGAGAGAGAGATCTTTACAGCATAATCCATCCTGTTAACAATCACACCTTAGCTATGTTCATAATGAAAAGCAATAAACAGACAATGTGAAGGCTACAGCTATTTTGATTAATTGGCTATACAATGAAACAAACCTACAGTGAAACAATGCATAGCCTCTAAACAGTCAGACAGAGAACAATGTTAGATTGAGTTCATATTTCCTATAGGTGCAAGTCCACTAGCCATTTGGAACCCTGGAGTTCCCCTCATTTGGGGCTAGAAAACTATGCAATCCTTCCAGCTTAAAGTCATCTTCTTACCTAAACTGTTTGAAAGGCACAAATTGATGGTGGAGGCTGCCTTCTGCCATGGATCCTCTATGAACCATGCTTTCCTAGTAATTTGATTTATCTTTCAAAAACTGCAATGGCTTGATTGTTCCAGAATCAACAGTACATATGCTTCTGCTGATGGTGCTACTTCTGTGTGAATGAGCAGATCATGCTTTTAAAAAGTGATTATTCAATACATATATGCACTGGTTTGCTGGAGGAAGAGACAGAAAGAATATTCAATATATTCAAAAACTGGTCCAAAAATTTTATTTAATGTCAAGGAGAATCCTGGACTGACAAGAATCTTTACAGTGCAGAACATACTTTGCACAAAATTTTCACATCTTTTTTTCTCTTTTTTCCACAGAAAAACAGTATTTTCTATGCAGGAAACAACATTTTGAATACAAAGCA
>NC_056525.1:141545678-141546460 GCF_019175285.1 Sceloporus undulatus
ATCATGCTTTTAAAAAGTGATTATTCAATACATATATGCACTGGTTTGCTGGAGGAAGAGACAGAAAGAATATTCAATATATTCAAAAACTGGTCCAAAAATTTTATTTAATGTCAAGGAGAATCCTGGACTGACAAGAATCTTTACAGTGCAGAACATACTTTGCACAAAATTTTCACATCTTTTTTTTTCTTTTTTTCCACAGAAAAAAAGTTTTTTCTATGCAGGAAAAAACATTTTGAATACAAAGCAATCATATTGGTTCTTTCCATAAAAAAAAATGACAATTTCACTGCAAAAAAATAAAAATTAAAACCAGATGTAAGTAAGGAAACATCATTTTCTAAACAGGGATCATATTTTTTTCACATAAACATTATTTTCTGCTGTTTCCTGAGCAGAAAATGCTGCTTTATTTCAAAAAGTACCACATGTGAATCTTACACAATAAATGTCAAATTGTGAATAACGTTCAAAAGGCAGGATTTTCAAAGCTGTCTTGCAGCAGGAAGAAATTTGCTAAATTTATGCATTGCTTTATTTGAGAATGAAATTAATGAAGATTTCCACCTCTTGCGGAGAGGAAAAGATCAGCAGATGCATGGAATTAATGTTATCCAAATTAGGTTTTGAAATAAGTATCTGAAGTACAGTGGTACCCCGGGTTACGAATTTAATTCGTTCCACGGCGCCGTTCGTAACCCGAAAGATTTCGCAACCCGAAAAAGCCATAGCCGCTAGTGCTGGAAGCCGCGATTTCGTGCGAAAAAGCGCCGAAAAGC
>NC_056525.1:141546560-141564002 GCF_019175285.1 Sceloporus undulatus
TCGTAAGCTGAAAAAAAAAACCGTAACCCGGAACAGTTTTTTCCTATCTAATTTTTTCGTATCCCGGAAATTTCGTAACGCGGTGATTTCGTATCCCGGGGTACCACTGTAACTGAATGAGGTTCACATTTCCACAGCCAATAAGATTTATTTTAATTTTTTAAAGTTAAATGTTTTTTAAAAAAATAATCCAGGCACAGCCTACTCATAAATCAAGAGGAATTGCCTGCTCACAGGCAGCTCAACAAGACAAATAAAATATGACACATACCTTGCCGGAAAGTCTATCACACCATCTTGCTGGAGTGAGGAGGAGGCACTGTAGGAGGTTCTCCACTGTCCCTGCTGTCCACTGCAGAACCTACTATAGCAGAAGAACAGGTGCTGCCACCTACCATCTGTCCACTCACAATTGCTGCTCCTGTCACCACACTGTTTTTCAGAGGAGTCCACAGAGTTACACAGAGGGTATATAACAGCAGCAGTGGTTGCAGGATAGCTTTCCTGATGAGGCAGCAATTAATTGTGGGCCTAGAGTTCCATATCTTCTCATTTTATTTCCACAATAACATATAGTAGGTAAATTATGGCAGACATGTATTATGTTTAGGACAATACCCTAAGAGATCACTCTTATGTGCAAAGGCTGATTTTTGACTAGGGATGCTAAGAAGGAATGCATACAAGAGTCCACATGTCAGCAGAAAAATATACAAAATTACATACAATGCATCATGTATCTGAACAAGTGGACCAAATCTACAAGTGGACCAAATCTACAAAAGCTTCTGCTATAACCTCTTTAGTTCAGCTGGACTGTGACTGTACTGCAGAAGTAATCCAGTTTGGCAGTATTTTAACTGCCATGGCTCAGTGCTATGGAATTCTAGGTATTGTAGTTTTGTAAGACATTTAGCCTTCTCTGTCAGAGAGCTCTGGTGCCATAATGAACTACAAATCCCAAGGTTCCCTAGCATTGAGCCGTGGCACTTAAAGCAGTATCAAAATGTATTTTTTTTCTTCAATGCAGGTGCAGCCTTAGTCTCAAAGGTGCTACAAGATCCCTTTGCACACAATGGTATAAATGTGTACACAAATTTATACATTAAGAAAAATGCATGCAAAAACATGCATTTTTGAATGAATTTCTCCTGATAGAAATGTTACACCTCTTTCAGTTGGGGAGCTCCATCACAACATACAGAGATCTCTGGAAACTGAAAGATAATTGCATTCTGTTGGTATTTGTTCAGGAATGGGGAATTAAGTTGGTTCATACTGCACTGCAACTTAGTACATCCCCTCACCCCAGTCCTTATTATCTATTAGACACAGTATAGTATGAGCACCTGATGAATTTGGACTCCCATGCTTGGCCAGGCTGCTGTTTGGATTCTTTGTCACTATTCACCAAACCATAGCAACAACATCTTTGTTCATGGTTACCAATATTTAGGCTCCTTCAGCCACACATTGGCATGTTTCTTTTATGCTTTCCCAGTAGCTAGCCTGAAGAAATCCATCTGGCTCTGAGCACTTTTTCTAATTAAGTATTTATTTGTCCCAATCAAATGTACTCATACAGCGTAAGCCATTCCAATTTGCTGGATGAAACAAAGTTTCTCCATGGCCGAGGATACATCCCAAATTAGAAAATGATTGAAGTGCATCTAATGGTAATAAACAAATAAAGTTGGAAGGACTGTTTACTGTTTGCAATTTCCAAATCATTTATGGCAACTTGGTGGATTCATGTTTTTACAGAACATATTACACAGGCATCTAGTTGTGACAATAAGTTAAAATTGTGTTTAATGAAATGTAGCCGGAGTGATGCTTGGTTGGCATTAAATCTCAGATTAATGTAATTCTATTTAATATTTTAACTTACAAGAAAGAATCCTGATTAGCTGCAAGCCACTTTAGTAATTCAGCAGTGACTTTGCATAGAGCTGAATACAGAGGAAGGTCACTACTAAAAAGGGGTCACATATACCCATAGAAATCTGCACATATCGAAGGGCTGCCAACCGGCTCATTTTGGTCCAGATAGATAATCTTGAAGTATATGATCCTTAACATGTGGTTGAGGTTTAGCCACTTTCACTTGCAGCCTCATTTGCCCCTGTTTGTCTCAATCCTTAAGCTTCCCCCATTTATCTACACAACTGGAGAAAGCAATAATCTTGAGTGTGTAAAAAGTTGTCTCTACTATTGCACAAAATGCAGAACTCCTTTATGACAGCAAACTATTTCTGGTACTTTGTGTGTCTTTTATTGAGCTGCAGTTAGACCTCAGTGCCTGGCTCTTTTTCTCCAGTCCTCCGAGGAGGAGGAATTCATGGCAAGAACTCTGAGAGGTATGAATATATGGATTTTCATCATTTGTTAGACCTCGTGTTTTTTTTTAATTTGAATGGCATAATCTGTACAAATTTAGTGTTCTAGGAGCTTCCCTTTGTAACAAGAACAGGGCATCCCTCCTGTGACATCACAATCAGTTGTCCCTAGGTCTTGGGTTTACTCCTGACCTGGCAATCCTAGCTATAATAGTTTTAACAGTATATTGGTTTTATATTCAGTAGTAAGGAGCACAGGGTCTCTTATGAAGAATCTGCCTTCCACTAAATTTCTCTTACGTCCAAAAGTATGCAAACACTTCTTAAGCTAGATACTTCTTTACACTAACAATTTTGAGAAATATGTTCAGAACGAATAATGATTCACTTGTTAGGCACAAAATATATAGAGTATGATCCAGCCAATATTAGTACATAGTACAGTTGTCCCTCCATATTCGCTAGGGTTAGGAGAGCAAGACCCCCGTGAATATGGAAAAACTACAAATAACAAAAACACCATGTTTTTACCTGAAGGACACCTCTCTAGGAATCTCTAGGTCCTGTAGTGCAACTCTGTGGTCAATGTCCAACATATACTGACCATAGAATGACACTGGAGTAGCAACAAATGGTCTCTCAGTGCAACTTTTAGTTAAAGTTGACCACAGAGTTGCACTGGAGGACCTAGATAGTCCTAGAGAGAACATATTAATGAAATCCGTGAATAATCAAATCTGCAAATATCAAGGCCACAAATATGGAAGGATGACTGTATTTGAAAAGTATGTCTGATTGAGTTAGTTGGGCTTCCTTTCAGGTATTTGTGCTTAAGATTGCAGTCATGTGCACACTAAAGTCTGAAGTGATTTCCATGTGACACTTAAACACATACACAATTCTTTCTCAGTGATACCACTGGTGTTTAAAGATGTTTTAATTTTGGTGGGACTGCATCCACAATTTCTTTTAAACCCTCCCATAGCTGAAATTGCACTAGAATTTGTTTTACATATTGTTTTTAAATATGTTCTGTTTCAAATGTGTGCTACTTTTTTCCTAATAAAGTTCATAAATTATGGCTGCACAGCTACAATAAACCACATTATTGAGTTTTTTTTAAGCCTTTAGAACACAATTAAATATTGAAGCTCTTTAAAGAAAAACTTGAAGAAGAGATTCTTGCCAGTATCATTTGTGACAATGAAACATGTTAATTTGAAAGAATTACTTCATGTTAACTCCAGTTATTTCTATCTTGGAAAGGCCACCCCTATGTAAGGTACCATAGGCTTTTATATCTCCAGCTGCCATTGTTTCTCTACAAGATGTCCCCTGAGAAGAATAATGGTGTTTTCAATTACTTAGTGCCACAGTTTTCAAACCATTTGCTCCAGAATGGTTCTACTCTCAGTTATATGGCTGCTAAGTAAGCTATTTAAGGACTGTGGTATCAGATCATGCTCCCACATCCACTTTTGTTCAGAGGCATTCCTCAGTCATTTAGAGAGCTTCATACCAATGGAATACTTTGAGGGCTAAAATGTTACACTCTTGAGCAGCTAAGGGAGTGCACTTAATGTATCACAATTCTAACGCTTGAACACACAATACTTGAATGTGTCAAACTTATATCTATCTTAACATGAATTAAATAACATCAGGCAATAACACTGGTCTGATTCAATACATCAGCCTTGAGGTAAGTCACTATCCCAAACTTTTTGAAATAATGGCACTGTGAATTAAAGAAAGTGAACCATGGACACTCTTAAAGCAGCCCCCACGAAACAAGCTTGGGCTGCATTTGAACATAATGGTGAACTGTGGTTTGGCATTAAGGGACTGAGTCACAGGAAGCCCTTTGCTTGTGTACATTTCTCCCTCTCCATAGCTCATCTGTGAGAAGACGTTTCAAATATCCCACTTATTTTTTTGTTGGAGATAGCAAGATCCTAAAAAGTAAAGATTTACAATTGAGCACGAAAATTAGAATCGCTCAAGACATGGTATTCCCCATCACTATGTAAGGATGTGAGAGCTGGACACTTTAAAAACTGGATATAAAGAAAATCAAGGCACTGTATAGATGGGCCCTATCGGGCACCATTGTTACGCATGAGGGGCGGTGCTTCCTGATGCGCCTTGCCCCTTGCACGTAACGAGGGCGTAAAAATGGTGGCACCCTATACACATGGGCACCACCATTTTGACGTGATGGACGCCTAGCATCCGCACGTCTTGGCGCCTTCATGATGTCGCAAGTGCGCCATTGGTGCCTTGCGGCATCATAATGGCACCACAGAAAGAAACCACTTTTTGTGGCTTCTTTTTGTTGCGTGAGGGAGCCACGTGGTTTGTCCACTGCGGCTCCCTCACGCAACAAATGAGGGCGGCGAGAGACCGCCTTTTTGGGTGGTCTGTATCCCGCCCAAGTCATTTGAGATGTGGTGCTGAAGAAGAGTGCTGAGGATACTGTGGACAGCTAAAAAGACAAACAAATGGGTTCTTGAATAGATTAAGCCTGGAATACTCCTTAAAATCCAAGAAGATCAAGTTGAGGCTTTCGTGCTTTGGTCACATCCTGAAAAGGCATGACTTATTAGAAAAGACAGTAATGCTGGAAAAGGAGGAGAGTACAAGAAAGAGAGGAAGACCACGTGACAGGTGGATAGATTCAATTAGGGAGGTCGGGGCATGAGTCTGCAAAACTTAAGCAGAGCAGTAGCAGAGAGTCTTGGAGATGTCTCATCCACAGGGTCACCATCAATTGAGGTCGACTCAAGGGCAGATAACAACAACAGCAACAAGCAACCTTTGCATACTGAACACACTAGCTGATTGCACATGCCATTCTAGGAATTTTAGGCTCTCATGGTCATACCTGTCTCTCTTCTTGAGCCACATACACATCTTTTTTGTTCTCTGAGAAATCCTTACACTTTCTTTGTTCATCCCCGTTAAGGATGTCAAATAGGAACTTTTCTCTGCCTGAAAAGTTCAAACCTAGTTCAACCTAGCATGTAGATTTTTCTTCTTCTTCCTGCATCCCTAACAAAGCTGAATCTGTATTACTTATTCATAAGTATTTTGGATAAATTCCTTTTTATGCTTCTTAAATAAGACTGAGGGCCTGAACAGACAGGCCAAAATAAAGCTGCTTTGGGTCATTTTGTAGGTATGCTGTTTAAACAGTGCATGCATCCGAAGGGTCCGAAAGCCTCGCCAAAGCCACGCAACTTTGGCACAGCTTCCGGCCTCTTAAGATGAAAGAGTCATTTGAACAGCATACCTTCAAAGTGACCCGAATCAGCTTTATTTTGGCCTGACTGTTCGGTCCCTTAGTTTGATTATTTAACTTGGTTAGATGCACATGTGGTGTGGTGGCTGGTCTTCTGTTCAAAGTTTCTGCCTTAGTGCAATTTTAAACTCTGCTAAAGTAAAGTCACCAAACCTCAGTTTTAATTAAACTCATTTTTAACACCAAGTGTTGTTTTGTGTGTCATCTAAACCATGAACTGTGGTTAATCTTCACTGTGTGTAGTTGAAAAAAGCAGTGTCCTTAACCATGGCTTGTTTCAGCCTACCAAGTTAACATTAGCATCTATTGTCCTGCATCAAAGATAAAAGCAACCATTTAAAATGGAAGGAAAAGCTTCTGAAGTCTTCTTTATATCCCTGCCAATGGAGAGGGAGGAGCAGGAGACGCCATGGGAACCTGAGACTTGCCAGTAGTGTCACTAGGGGGGTGTAGACTGCACCAGGTGACACTCTAACAGAGGTGACACAACTGCTCCTCACAGACATCTATGTTTCAGCAGAAATGGGCTGTGACATTCACCTGCTTTCCTTTAAAATGCTTTAAGAGATGGTGGAAGTGGGTCTAAGCTCAGTGAGAGTAGAAAAGGAGAGCCCTGGGATTTTTATTTAAAAAAATAAAATAAAATATTAATTTCAAAATTTTATTTTTTTCCAAAAATAATTAAATTAAATAATATTCTTTTAAAATTTTTCTTTAAAAATATCACCTTTTGCCAAATCTTCAATATGTAAATACATTTAGGTTGTGCATATGATATTCTAATTTGAAAGTATAATTTTAATTTTGGTAGGTGTTTAAGTCACCATTAAGTTCAGTGATATTGTGGGGGGAAAACATTCCTAAGGATTCTGTAGTATGTGGTATGGGAGGAGGTCAATGGGAGGTTGACACCATGAGTGACTGCATCAGGTGACACCAACCTTACTGACTTACTGCAGTTCATTTTCATTAACACTAAGCAGTGATTTAGCATTATGTCCAAATTAGAACGTTATGAGTCACTGTTTAAGAGAAAGTTGGGACTGAGGCATAAAGGGGTGCTCAGTTAGTTCTGACAGTGCCAGTATCCATTGTCCTTTCACTGAGGCCCCATTCTCACTAGCCCATTCGCCCTGGTTAGATCTAGGTCAGCTTTGGTATGTCATTACCGATTTTCTCCAGAAAGAATCCCACTTTCAAAAAAACCCGCGCTGACGGGGATTTGCCCTGGTACTGGTATGCAAAACACCAATCTGAGTGTGAATGAACCGGCGCCAGTATGAACTACCCGCTTTTAATCTGGAGTAAATTTCAGGCTATATGGTAGTATGAATAGGCCCTGTGCTGCCTACTTGTTTATCTGTTTACCTGTGCTCCAAGGCCATAGAATATCACTTCTTAGATCATGACCTGGTATGTTCCTACAGGGATTTCCTACTATCTTACAGCAACTTCATGGAGTGGAAGCATAATGAAGATGCTGTCCTGACAGCAGGGTTCCAACTTGAAGGAGCAACACTAAAGGGTACACTCCTTTGAAGAAGCCAATTGGGTGGGTGAATAAGGGCAAATGATAAAGTTAGCAAATGGCTAAGATAAGGAAAAGAAAACATGAGAGAAGCCACAGCTATTTCATATGTGAGTTAAAGGTAAAGAGGGTATCTCTATATAGGAATTTGCCAAGCCTAACAGACATGGGCCCATTCCGCATGGGCATAAAGTACGCACTCTGCGCATACTAGGGTTAGAAAGGGGCGTCCCTTCCAGACACCCCTAACCCTAGTATGCACAGAGCGCGTACAAAATGGCGGCGCCCTATACAGATGGGCACCACCATTTTGACATCGTGGATGCTTAGCATCCGCATGTCGCGCCACGAAAATGATGCGGTGAGTGCGCCATTGGTGCCTTGCCACATCATTTCGGTGGCGCAAAAAGAAGCCGCTTTTTGCGGCTTCTTTTTGCTCCGCGAGGGAGCCGCACAGTACAGAAGCTGCGGTTCCCTCGCGGAGCAAGCGGAGGCGCCGGCAGACCGCCGCTTTCAGGTCATCTGTAATGGGCCTAAGTGACAGAAAGAACAATGGAAAGAGTGGAAAGACATGTGGATATATTCTTCAGCAGATAATATGACACAAAATAATGGTATTAATGCAAATGTTATGCGTATATTATTTTTACACTATACTTCTTGCCACCACTACAGAGTGAAGATAGTATCTAAAAACACCCCAAAGGCTAACATTTGGATATGACAGTGCAGATCACAAGGAGCCAACCACATCCACAGATAATTCATGTACGTCAACAAAATGTCCTCTTGAAGGTTTTGGGAGCTCTAGGCTAAAATTGCTCTTCTGAAGCATGATTTGTCAAGTTCATGTCAAATCAAGGGAAGTGACAGTGTAATTGGTTTATCAATATGAAATTTTATTTCATTTTTAAAATTCTCTCCAACTAGCTGCTCAGCAGAAATGCATAAGGGCAACAGAGCAGATGTGGTTAGACTCAGAACCATAGGGATACCATTCTTCCTCCAGATGTACATATCAACAATTCTCGGTCTCCCATGTAGCTTAGTGAATATGCTGTTACTCTGATCATATAAATTAAATTCCAAGTACATTCTTAAGTCTTCATATATTAATCATATTAGTATCTGAAGATGCTTTCAGCAGGAGCACATTAGTGCTCTCTGATATGCTTGGTTAACACCCTGTAAAACATCTCACATAGCCCATTTCCTTAGTGTGTCAACCAGAAGTAGTCCCATTCTTATTTTCAGTGTTGTTTATTAAATTTATACCTGGCCTTATAGTGATCTAATGAACCCCTTTGGATGGCTTATGTCAATAATACAAAATCCATGCATCATTAAACTACATAACTGCTGCTTTTCTGTGCAGAAAACTGATTTTCAGCTCAGGAAACTGTTTTCACGTTGCAGGAAACCCATTTTCTGTGCAGAAAACAGTTTAGGGGGCATTGTTTTTCCTCTCAGGATATATTTTATCCAATTTTTCATTATGATGAATGCTAAGAGAAAATTATGCAAT
Organism: Sceloporus undulatus; assembly: GCF_019175285.1. NCBI lineage: Eukaryota > Metazoa > Chordata > Lepidosauria > Squamata > Phrynosomatidae > Sceloporus > Sceloporus undulatus. Next base: position 141,555,254 of record NC_056525.1, read on the forward strand.
AGCCTTGATTTATTATTCTTCCTTAAATTTTCTGACTGTCGGACAAGCCATTTGTTTGACTTAGGAACAAATAGCAATTTTATGGCCTCCAGGGGCTCCCCACCATTTTTTTTAATATGAAGAGGGATACCTGTCTTTTATAGAGGCATGTAGCAGCCTCAAATTCAACTACATGTTCTTTCTTTTCATAGACTTCAACAATCAGCTGTATGTTTTCATACACAGAGGAACACCTTAGCAATGTAATAATAATAATAATAATAAAATCTTTATTTATATCCCGCCCTTCCAGAAAGATCAGGGCGGCTTACAATATGCAACAAGTGCAACAAATACAGGTTAAAAACATAAAACATCCACAATACACAATCTAAAAACAATAACAAAGGCCCCGTTAGCCCATCCTCATGGCCATGTACTCTTCTTGATATGGATAAAAACTTCAAATGGGGAACAATACTGCTAATGTGTGCTTAAAATGTTAATCACTGTATCAGCAGCTGCACTGTTTTACAGTCCCAATATTATTGCAACTGTGTCTTAATTTTAAGCAACAGTGGAAGATAAGATTTCCCACCTTGTGCCCTTTCACACTACACAATTATGGCATTAGGATTCCTCTTTAACTGCCATGGCAACCTCCTATGGAATCCTGGGATTTTCAGTTTAGGAGAGAGTATTTGGCATTCAGACACTGATTCTTAGTATTATATGGTTTTTATAATGACCAGGTGTAATGGAAAGCGACTGTGCACAATTAAATAACAACAACAACAACAGCAATTCTTCAAGCCTTCAAAAAGTAGGGGTGTATGCAACATATGGACTGCACCAGGTAACACTCTAAGGGGAGGTGATACTATTGCTCCCCAAACATCTGCCTTCTGGGTTGTGGCATTTGCTTATATCCCTTTAAAACACTGGAGCTCAGCAGAAGAGATGGGGTGAGTGGAGTAGAGTAGAGGGAGATATGGGAAGCCTCAGGTTTAAAAAACAAACAAACAATTAAAGTGTATAATTTATTTTTTAAGTTATTAAATATTATTTTTCCATTTTCTTCAAAAACATCACATCTCACCAAATTTTCACTTTAACCACATGCAACCATGTGCATTTAGATACATTTAGGCTGTGCATATGATTTTGCAGTTTAAAAGTATAATTTTAATTTTGTTAGTTGTTTATGTCACAACTGTTGCCATTACATTCAGTGATATATGGGAATTACATTTTATGAGTAACTTTAGGACAAAAAACATTATTAATGATTCTATATGGTATGGTATGAGAGGAGGTCAATGTGGGTGGGAGACACGCTGAGTTGACTCCCTGGGTGACACCAACCTTATTGATGCCACTGATCTTCCTCAAAATTTCTGGAACGCAATTATTGGTCCTATAAACTAAGGCCTAAGCCTTAGGGTAGGGCTGTCCAAATGCAGGAATACCAGGGGCTATTTTTATGCCTCTAGATCCTTCATGAATGGCATGCACTACTGTAAAATAAAACAAAAAGCCAAAAGTAGCTTGCATGTCCCTTGTAATTTTCAAAAATGCATTTTTTGAAAAATGCTGAACAGTACAGGGAAACCTATTTTAAAATTAATTTGTAGAGCTAGGATGTTCTACTGTTTCCAAGAACAGCAATTAATCATCTTTTTGCCAGAAAAGGGTTGGCCTGATTATTCTGGAGGTGTTCAGGGCCACAAAAGCATCCTCAGGAGACGCATACAGCCCTAGGGCCTCGCTTTGCTCAGTCTTTGTTTAGGTCCTTGGTGGAATCTCTTGATCTCTTATTACTCTCTCCACTGCAGAGGAGACTCAGGGAGCCCAGAAGATGTGGCCATCCCTGGTACAGGTGGTTTTGCTGCTCTTCCTTACAAGCTGGTTGGTCCTGATGAGCTCTCTGTGGGCAAATACAACCCCAACCCATTTTGACAAAGTAAGATCAACTATCACTGAGGCAGCTTCTCTCTGCTTCTTCTTCACATACAGTAACCCTATATAGACTTTGCTCTGGTTGACAATTAAAAAGAAGAAAGAATTGCAATTTTAAAAATTCCTTGAACAAAGTAATAAGGGACAGTGTTGACTCATGAAGAGGGGAGGGGACCTCTACTTGAAAACTGACAGATCCTCATTCATTCCAGTCTATCTCTCTCACTCCACTCTGTTCTCAAGCACAAAAACACAGAGACAGCAAAACTTTAATCCTTGCTAAAGAACTGTTTGAGTTGATCTGGTGATCTCAAACAATTGGCCAAATTTTAGTTATAACAAAAGTATGGTGTGACTGTTGTGCTGTGTGTGTGTGTGTGTGTGTGTGTGTTATTTTAGCCACCCCTTTTCCAATACAGATATTTGAATCCTCTATCTATCATTTCAATCCACTTCAGCTGATAGGATATCTGGTGCAGAGTGGCATTAATATTTTATGCATGAGTTTAAAATCCTTTACCAAGAGAATCCCTAGGAGAAGCATTTAAAATAATTGCATCCTTACATTAGTTCATAGTGATTCAAGATATTTATGTCTGTCTCATGGGTGCTTTGATGGAGTTTTTACATAGCAGAGGCCAATATGTGCAAGCTGCTCATATGTAGAGCATCTGTGGACATTGCTAGAAAAAGGTCAAATAATAATTCTGTAAGTGATGCAACAATGTATCAAAGATTAGTTTTATGTTCAGAGATCAGTACTGGAGTTGCAGGGTGGGGGGTCAGAGAAAGAAATGGTCCAGGGAGTTTAGAAAAGTGCCTACCCTGAAAATAAAATACAAAGTTTATTGATAGCATTTTTAGCTTTGAGAAACAAGTTCACAATAAATGATTTGGATTCGCCAGCATGCATGGATAAAATGTCAGAAAGTAATTGGCTATTAGTTTTTTCTATACAATTTTTCATCCAAAAGATCCATGCATTTCAACAGGGTTTCATTTCATTTCATTTCATTGGCAAGATTTATTCTAATAGGGGAAATGAAGACAATCTAGATTCAGAATCTAGATTCAAAATATCTGCTCACTCTGACAAAAGAGTGTAATTCCTGCCATGTAAAGATTTAGAAATGAAATTTGGGAAAGGGGTAGGACTCACAAAGCCTTCCCTGCAATTTCTCATCAACCAGGAATGCTGGGAGCTGCAGTTCAGCAACATTTGGAAGGCTGCCTGATTCCCATTCCTTAGGATAAGGTATTATCAACAGATGACAACCTACTCTCTTTTTTCCTTCCAATTCAGATGAAGTAATGATGGTATTAAATCAACATCTGGATGTGCTAATGAACAAGAACTTAAGTACTTACAGGTGAGGGGTACATTAGAGTCAGTACGAAAGGCAATGGCAAACCCCTTCTGAATAAATATTTTCACAAAACCTCGTAATAGATTCACCTTAAAGTCACCATAATTTGAAACAACTTAACACACAACAACAACAACAACAACCAATAACTGGGGTTCAGACCAAAAATGATAAGAGGTACCACAGGCAAGTAATTCACCTGTCCAGGTTCATGTTGTCCTTTCTTAAACAGGGTGGTGCTCCCCATGAAACTGCACAATCACAGACTGGATATATTTCTTGATCCATCTTTGTCTACTGCCACACTCTAGAATTAATACAGTCTGACACCATTTTAACTGTCATGACTCCATCCTATGGCATCCTGGGATTTTAGTTTGTTGTGACACCACAGCTTTCTGTCAGAGAAGGCTATATATTTCACAAAGCTACAAAACTCAGCATTCCATAGCACCAAAAAATGGCAGTTAAAGCAGTATCAAACTGTATTAATTCTGTTGTGTAGCTGCAGCCAATGGAGGCACTAGTTACCCCTATAGCATGAAGTGACTTTTACCAGCAGAGGTTGATGTGTCAGCTGCAACTCTACCTCAAGAGCGAGAACCTTAACTGGGTGACCCATATGTTAGTAATCTGCAGATTAGAATACAGTAATGGAATCAGTTTGAAACTTTGTTGTTGTGTGCCATCAGGTCATTCCTGATTTATGATGACCCTAAGGCGAACCTATCATGGATTTTAATTGGCAAGATTTGTTCAGAAAGGTTTCCCTTAATCTTTCTCTTAAGGCTAAGATGGTGTGACTTGGTCTCCAGAGCCATAGTCCAACATTCAAACCACTACACCACCCCATCTGGAAGCTTTAGTTGGTCCAAAATGTACACTTTACAATAATATATGCCCATTCTTGGCCCAAAGCACTGGATCCTACTTTGTGTCTGGGTTCACTTTTAAAGGCCCACCCTGACTTTTAAAATCTGCTATGGAATCCTAGCTTTGGACTGGAATATAGGAAAGGCCAGTTGTCTCCACCTGTACTTGTCCATGCTCACGGGTCTTCAGTGAAGACCTTCCTTTGGTGGTTCCTGCCCTCTGGGGTGCCACAAGGAGAAAGTGGTGGTTCACTTTGTATTTAGTAGACCACAAGTTGAATATGAATCAACAGTGTGATGCAGCAGCTAAAAAGGCCAGTGCAATTTTTTTGCTGCATCAATAGAGGTATAGTGTCTAGATCGAGGTAAGTAATACTGCCACTCTATTCTGCTTTGGTCAGGCCTCACATGGGATACTGTGTCCATTTCTGAGCACCACAATTCAAAAAGGATGTTGACAAGCTGGAACGTGTCAGGAGGAAGGTGACCAAAATGGTGAACAGTCTGGAAACCATGCCATATGAGAAGAGACTTAGGGAGCTGAGAATGTTTAGCCTGGAGAAGGATTTGAAGGGGTGTCATATTGAGAATGAGATAAGCTTGTTTTTTTGCTGCTCAAAAGACAAAATAAACCTTACCGCACAGGGCTCCTGGGATGGCCTGAGAACAGTCCAAATGGTGTCAGGAAGGGAATGGAACAAGTGAGGGACTTCTGTGTGCAGTAAAATGCATCCCCCGCTTGTTCCTGGCTCCTTCTGTTCCGTTCTCAGGCCAAACCACAGAGCTCCTGTGCGTTAAGGTCCAAGGACACAGAACAATGGATGCAAGTATATTTCATTATCTCCTGATTGTTTATGTCACTATCCTTTTCTACTATGATGTTTCCAAATATCTTTTTAGTTGCTTTATGGTATCTTTTTGTAAGCCATTCTGGGGATTTGTTGAAGATGGTGTATGCATTCTATAAATAAAAGCACCATAGAACAGGACAAGACAAAGTATGCACTGGAGACCTGTTTTTTCCCGGGATCTACTGCACCATGACTCCTTTGCTGCTGTTTGCCATTTAATCTGGGGGAGTTGAAACTACCAGAAGTCTAATTGTATTATTGTTTTGCTTAAAACAAGGCATATGGCAGCCATGTGCTTTGTTTCAAAAGAGAATAAGGTTTGCTAGAGGCTTCAAGAAAGCAATTCTCCTTTAAATCAGAAACTATCTCAGAGCTCTGAGTCTGCTGTTTAAGAAGACACCAGTAGTGTGGTATAATGTCTAGAACATTGCTTATGGATATGAAAAACCAGATTTACCCTCCCTCCAAACATCCAATTCACACTATCTGCTTGCCATATTTAGGCAGGTGTTTCCAAAGAAAAGTATAGGAAGTGAACAGCAGCCAAATTCCTTCCTGAACACTTAAGTGCCCTTGAAATTAATGGGATATCTCATGAGCAAGTGTTTTTGAGCACTGAAGCCACTCCATAGAAGAAAGAGTGAAGAGCAGAGATCTTATTCCCAAACACGTTCTTTTCCTATTGTCCCATTCTAAAGAAAACAAAAAGATAAACAGTAATGTGAAAGGCTAGGATTTCTTTAAGAATGCATTCAGAAGCTAGACATGGGCAATATGTGGGGGAGGAGGCATGTACTGATGTGGTCCATGACACTAAAGTTTAATATTACTACCCAAATTCCATTTATCTTTCCTTTTTTCCTCATCAGAGTAGGGGATTTATGTTGGAGATAATGTGATACTGCAGCATAAGCCCTCCTCAGATTTCAAACAGGTCAAGTTGTCAGAGCTTTTTAAGGGAGCCAATTACATTAATTTTCCACAGCACAGAAATACATATTGCATTTCCATCTCCCACTAGAGATGGGGCCCAGGGATTCTGTTTCTAGAGGCTCTTATCACTAAGTAACATTCATACCCCCAAAGGAACCTTTGGCAGTCACTGGTCCATTGATATAATTGAGCAAGCTATGCGCTGTCTGACACTGCCATGGCACTCTTCAATGGTCCTGTGCGCTAAGCACTCAGAACAATGAAGCTTTAGAAGACTGCCACATTGTCAATAAATTTCAATTACACTAATTGCCAAGAGTTCAATGAGTGCATTTTGAAAAAGCCAGGGAAAGGACGAATTTAAAAAAGAAAAGGAAGAGAAGAGCAAGATATGCCTACTAGGACTATAGAAAAGGAAGCAATACCCCCTCCAAACAGAAAAAAAGAACCCCCTACAGTTTTAATGTGGACATTGGTATTAGTGTTATTAGTGTGGCTATGTACATGTGTGTGTTCATTGTATTTAATGACTTATCGAAATTTCACAAGCTGGTACCAGTTTCAGGAATCTTGTTTTACATTTTGTTGGTGCTGTCGCCAAACTACAGATGTCAAGAGACACATTTCTGTGGCATTGTCTTTCAAGACAGAATCATTTTCTTAGCTCAGTTTTTCCTTCTTCTTCTTCTTGTTGTTGTTGTTGTTCATGTCCTGTTTAAGTCAGATGATGTTCCTGAAAGCAGAAGGCAGCAATGTCAGTGTCATGAGCAAATTAGACTGCTTACTAAATCAGCACAGTGAAGCCAAATGTGTCGCCTTATGTGGAGCAGCAGAACAGACATTCCAAATTAATTCCAACTCAGCAGGAAAGCAATGGTGACTTCTGTGTGTAGAATGCAGTTGCCATTAATATTGAAAGTGCAGCACTGTGCACTTTATGGATACAAGAGGTAAGGGCAGGCTTGTGACAACATATGACCCACTAAACTCTAAATCTAGCCCACCATGGCTTCAGTAATATCTGGGGGCTTGTCTACATGATTAAAATACTTCTCATTCAGTTCAAATTGACTGTAATTTGGCTGTAATTCTTTTTAGGCTGCGTGCGGGGCGCTATTTACACGCTCGTGTGCCATTATGACATCCACTCAGCACAGCACTGTTTGGGTGCTGCGCCATGTGGACATCATCATAGCATGTACCATGATGGCAGCCAGAGTGTGCAGTAGGGTTGCTGAATGTCTAAATGCTCAATTCCCGTGCACCCCTAGTTCAGGCCCAGGCCAGCGCAAAGCACCCGTCTGTACAAGCCGGAGTCTCTATAGCAGGGTTTTCTCTGCAAGAGTAATTCTATAAAGTTTTGTAACTGTCTTTTTCTGAGAATGAGAAACTGTGACATGCCCAAGGATAGCCACTGGCTTTCCTTAAAAAATGTTCAATTTTGAAAAAAATATGCATAATTAAACAATCACTAAGTTACATACATAACAAAATAATACACTAAACTAAAAACATACCCTAAATCATACTAATCTATATTACTCCCCAGTTCCCCCATTTCTCTTATATCAAATTAAAATAACAAAATAAACCCAAACAACTAACACAAACAGCAGCGCCGGGAGACTGTCGCAAAGCGGCGGTTTGTAACCCGCCATAGTTTGTATTTAATCCATATCTTTGAAATAGTGCAACTTATACAATGAGTATCAAAATCTTTGTTAGCTTTATCTTTATGATACCACAAAAACATCAGCCACTGACTTTCCATGGTTGAGTGGGAATTTTAATTCTCATCTCATAGAGTCCTAGTCCATCACTCAAAGCACTATGCTATGCTGCCTTTATTTTAATGCATTATCCAGGTTTATTACAACAGAAAAAAAAATATTCTCACCATTTACTTTCTCTATCCCTTACTAATTTTATAAATCTCTGTTTCTCCATTTCCCTTTTCTTAAAATGAAGAGCACCAGACTTTTTCCCCTGGGGCGTTACCCAAGCCTCTTTGGTTAGAATTTCATATTTGAATTCTTTAAGAACTATTAGGGAGGAAAATCTTTCATGCATGGAATAACAAATAATCTGAAAGGCTTTCTCAATTATGGTGCAATTATGAGTTTTCTAAGTATTTTTAATGATTTTTCACATTTCAGCACTTTTTCTAAAAATTCATTTGCACAAACATTTCAGGGAAGTTTTTCCTTGCAAAAAAGATCCATATGTAAAAAGTACTGTAACAGGTGACTGTTTTACCAAAGGATAAATGTGTCAAGACACTCTTTCTCATCAAGGAATACATCACAAATTTGGGTAGAGACCCTATATGATCTCCAGTGATTTGTGTGTTTGCAATTTTTCAATGTCTAAAATAGAAGTGAGCAAAGTGCAAGCCATGCAAGCCCTTTGACATCCCCCAAGTAGGCTCAGAGCTCTGCAGAGTTTCTTATTTTATAAAACACTGAGACTGTGACCCAAAATGCATGGGACAAAAGAAGTGGTTTCCAGTCATATTGGGGGCATGGTGTTCAGATGATGCGCATCCCCAAAGTGGCTGGATGCTGCTCTGGCATCACAATCAAGTCCTTTGGGTTGTATCAAAAAGGAGCTGGAAAATCCAGTTCCTGGCAGTTGCCAGCTTTGGAGCATGGTAGTGGCCTGCTTTGGCAGCAGGACATGCAGGCCTCTGTCCGCTCTTGGTGGGTCATCTGCTTTAGCCCTATGATTGCTAGAAAACCACTAAATGTTCTATGTTGTTATTATTGTATGACAATTTTCTGTCTTATGG
>NC_056525.1:141594002-141637262 GCF_019175285.1 Sceloporus undulatus
TGCTATTGCCTAACCTTGTATACATCAATGACAGTACCCATGCAGAACAATAAATGTTAACAAGAAGCTTTACGCAATAAATGTTCATTTTGTTATCCCAAGGCTAGTCCACACGAAAGTGTATAATACAAATTGCTGCGGATTTTTGCTTGTCTTCACTGTCCTGCTCAAATTCGCCCCTCTTCTGCTGAAAATACATAGCCATGGGAATACACGTGAAGCAGATAAACAGCCATAGTCTGTTAAAAACTATAGCTCTTTTTTTCCAGTGGAGTTTGTCGACTTTTTGTGGCCCTTCCCACAAAAAGCTGAAATACCTCCAAATCGTGGCCAGATTGCAGTCTATTCAGTTGGAATGGGGAGTATTTTAATCAAGCCCTCAGCTGAGCAGACTGCTCACCTTGCACTGCCCAAGGAAGTCGGAGTGATGCTCAACCAATATTCCAGCGTGATAGTTTATGCAGTATTTTGTGCACCAGGTATGCCTTTTTGTACTTGAAGTAAAAGGGAGACTTTTCTATTAAAGCCTGTTTCTTAACAGTGAATTACAACTGTCAACAGCCTCACACAATGATACAATAGTTGAAGTGCTGTTGAATTCACTGTAGAATCAACTGTATGGGCAATTTGCCGAACTTTTTTTCCACCATCCCCATCTAGTGATATTGACCCCAAATTGCGACATTGAAGTAAAGTTTTTATGCAGACATGCTAGACTCTGCTCCAAATCTGTTTTAAACCAGAAGATGTTCTCCAAAGTAATCTATTTAACAAGCTCCCATCACTACACAAGGGAAGAAGCATTGTGTTATGATGCTTCAAGATAAAGAGTTATATTACCAGGCTCCATGACATGGGTACAGCAAACCCACTTTTGAACAGATCAGGTCCAGCACTAACAGAGCTCCCATACAATTCCTGTACAACCCAGAGCAGCTTCAGGTGAAAATAAGAACTGATTTACCATCCACCTCCCAATGGAAGCAGATGCACCAGTTGCCCATGACAGAGTCCTTCACTGCAGTTAATATCTGGACAGCCAACACAAAAAATGTGAGGGCTTCCTAGCATGTGCTACAATTTAAAAGCTACTAGATAACCCAAGATATAGTATGGTTTACTGATGTATATCTTCCTGGTTTTTAGAAAGGTGTGAAAACAATTTATCAAGAAATATCAGCGAGGGAATGTGCTTGGGGAAGTCTGTGTGCCTACTATGTGCCTGTCTCTTATTGTTTCCTTAGGTACCTCACCATCTTTCTTATCTTTTGCCCCAGATTGCCAAGTGATGCTTCAGTGGGCAAATGTATGGGGTTAAGCATGACTCTTTTCATGCACAGAGTGAATGAGTTAGGTGGGCTGTTTAGTCTAGTTGCACCCTCCATCATAACCTTTCACTCTTTTGAAAAGTATCTATTCGAAATTTGTTGGACAAAATTGTCTGTGCATATGTGCAAAAGCCTCCTGGATATGAGAAGGGCCAATCAGGGTCCCTCATCTTGTGTGCAGGAATTCTCTCTACATAGACTTGTGCACACATAGAATTCCTTCCAACAGACATATCAATAGGCATTTATTGGGGAAACCAGTATAAAGTGACAATAGTGGCAACGGTTTTGGAACCCTTCCTGCCCATTCACTCAAGATGTGGAGGGAGCCATGTGTAACCTCTTGTGCTGGCATTCTGATCTTGTTGTGCCATGTCACTGGTTGTGTGCATGTCAGATTTTAGGAAAGAGCAAAGTATTTCCATTTTTTTTGTTACATAGAATATATAAATCCAATTTCGGTCTGATTCAGTGTTCATGTGGAATAAATTCCTCACATGTGATTGCTGTTATCCTGCTCAACTTGATTAAAATGCCAAGGCTCCTTTCAGTGGCCAATAAGATGCCTGAGAGCTGGCCAGGTTCATGGCTGAGCATTTAAGGGACATAATTATAGTCAGTCACAGCTGAAAATGCTAAGATATCATCCCTAATGACCTCTAGACACTGAGCTGGGTAGAGGCAATGTTTAGAAGCATAATTTGCAGCCTCTGCCTATCAGATTGGCCTGATTTGTGAACATTCTCCTGGAAATGTTATATAAAAACAGAGTGTTATGCACAAATGGAAAGGGGCACAGTTCAAAGGATTATTAACCAGCTAGGCTAGGTTTAGAAGTACTCAGCTAATATCCTCACAGTATATTTGATCATTTCTAAAGTGTGAGCTTCACTCCACAGGGGTCAGGAATAGCAGTGCTGTGATTGTTTAGCCGAGATCTAAGCTCTCTTGACAAACCCTCTCTAACTTTGCCTGGAAGCCTTCATAAATAATATTCCATTGTTGAGTTGTGATTCATCTTCGGTGAGCTGAATAATCAATCTGAATGCTGCCTGTACAGTGCATGTGTATATCTATGTGCTGTGCTGCAGGTTGAATTTATCCAAGTAGAGAAATGCCTTTCATTTTCTCAGAACAAAACAACACACTGGAATGTTAGGATTTCACTTGATGGAATGGGAAGACCCCTTGCATTTGCAAATGTTAATCAAATAAGGTTCAGTTAAAGGGCCATATTTTGGGATGTGTGTGTGCCTAGTCCTTTGTTAGCACACAGACTTGCTAAATCTTTCCATTGATTACCATCAGTTCAGTCAGCATTTAAAACAATGAAGCGGAAGATAAAAAATGAGCGTCTTAACCACTTGAACCATCGCATCCCTAAAAAATCTCTTTAGCATTCCCTTATCATAATCCAAAATCTAAAATGTGGCTATAGTAATAGGAGTAATCAATATTTAGACCCTCTGGAACCCCAAAGTTACAATAGCAAGAAGCCAGCTGTGAATTTCCATTTGCATACTTATGTTTCAGCTGTTGCACTAGAATACAGGGAGGGAAAAAAATGTCGTCTCCCTTTTTTTTATCTTTAATCTCTTCACGCAGAGTTAGTAGAACACACATTTGCACATTCCAAGAATTTTTTAAAAAATTATCAATTCCATATATGTTTCCCAGTTTTCCATGTGGAATCAATTACAATGCACATTACAATAGCAACATTTACAGGGAATGGCACATTTATTGCAGATTTATTATGCAGTGGAATGCAACTTATTATACACCCCCCTTTTTAAAAAAAATTTTTTTTGCTGGAAAGATGAGTATTTGAGCAGATATTCCTAGGGTTAATATTATTTCCATTCTGGTGAGATTTACTTGCCATTATTTTCTTTTTCTTTTCTCCCTTTTAACTGATTCATAGCATAAAATCTTCCTGGACACCTAATTATCAAGCCAGCTCGCAGTCACAGCTGTCTGCTTGGAGAACCCATTAGATGCAGCAGTTGAAGCCTCCATAATTCCCCAAACTTCCCGGTTGTGAATATTAAGAAAAGATTTTTACATGTCATATGCAATTCGGAGGTGGTGTGAATGGCGTTGGAAATGACGAGCACTGAATGCTTGTCCATCACTCCATTCACTGGTTACAGGTGGTCTCATTTTCCACTTTCAGATATCGGCTAGCTATGACAGCAGGCACTTAATTTGCATGTTCGACAGACAACAAACGGCCCTGTGCATGTCAAAATAAGTGGTGATGCGTGACAGTTCCTACACAATACCGTCTCCTCTTTGCTTGACCTTTGACCTCCCTGCATGTCTTCCTTCACAATAAGAAAAAAAATGCACTTTTCAGCTTTGGAATAAATTTGATACCAAATTGATTATTTTCCTTTCTTCTATCTCTCCCCCCCCCCCTTTCGTCTTCCTCCACTCTTCTTTTAAAGTGTGCAGGCATCCAGACTTTCATCTGAAGAGCTACAAAACTCTGCCAGAAGTGCCTCAGCCTCATAACATTCAAAAATAGGTAGGCAGCTAGGACAGGAAGCTGCCTTGTTACAATTCATTGTAGTTAAATAGTTTGGAGGATCTTTGTAAATGCAAATGTAACCTTTCAAAGAGAGCTTAAGTCAGGTTAATATTTGATTAGGGAAAAAATTAAAAATACCACCTTAGGGCTCACTTGTACTCAGATGACCAGAAATCATTCTTGAGATATGTGAAGTTCTACCATTTAGTATCCTATTCACACTCAGTAGTTCATCTGTTTTATGTTTCCCCAAGAGATACAGTCACCTATACATTGTGGCTCATATCTATTTTACTATTAAGAGATAGTTATGATATTTATGGATACCATCAATGAAGAAAAAAAGGTGTGCCAATTACAAGGAACCTTGGGATCTCCATGGTTCTGAACCCGCAGGTGACTTGCACCACTACCAAGGTCCCGCTTCAAATGGAAACAGATTCATGACAGCCAGTGATTGCACAGATTTAACACAACCTTCCACATAAACATATAATTAGTTTTGGTTGTGGATATCATGGAACAGATATCTTATCAATTGAGTATATATACTCCAGTCAGCTTTGAATATCCAGGAATGAGAATCTTGAGCCCTTCCTGCTAACCTTCCCAATCAGTATCTGCTTTCTATTCATTCTAGTACATAATTAAAGTTAAGCAAGGAAAGCCGATTAGCTATTTTAAAGCTGCACTCAGAGATTCATTCATAACATGAATGATAACAAACCAAACCAAACCAAACAAACAAACAAAAATACCATTGGGGCTTTTTTTAAAGCACCAGTAGAACAGTCTATAGATCTAATCCTTTATCATGTTACTCTCTTTGGCGACACAAGGCTAGTTCTTGCCACCTGTTGTCTGAGATTGTTTAATGCAAACTCTCCTTGCAAGACCTAGGAACCAGTTTTCTAGCAGCTCAAATTTAGCAGTTATGTATCTATTTTACATGAAAGCCAAGTGTTACAGTGTGTACATTATATCTGAAAGCCAAGTATCTTCAAGCAGAACTTAACTTTTTCCTGCCTGGGGATAAAAGTCATTCTTTAAGCCCATACTGGAATGTTTTTCCCCCCCAACCCATTAAATGTATTTAGATTTTTTGAGGGGTGGTGGGGGTATCTATCTGCAGTCATTTGTTCCTGCATTCTCTGTGTAGCTACCTTTTTTGTGTGGATTTCTCTAATATTATATAATTCTAGTCCATTAGAGATCAAATAATAAATGTGATTTTATTATGATGTTACCAAGTGGATTAAATTTGACTTTGCATTCTGTCTTTGTGTTTAAGTTACCAAGGGCCAAATTAGATTATATGCTTAGTACATGGCATAGTGGTTTGAGTGTTGTATTACAAGTCTGGAGATCAGGGTTCGATTCCCAGCTCAGCCATGAAATCCACTGGGTGAGCATGGACAAGCCACATGCTCTTAGCCTCAGGGGAAGGCATTGGCAAACATCCTCTGAATAATCTTGCCAAGAAACCCCCATGATAGGTTCATCTTAGAGTCACTATAAATCAGAAATGACTTGAAGGCACCCAACAGCAGCAGCAGCAGCAGCAACAACAAACATATTTAGAAGAGATGTTCTCTCTGTCATGACAGATGTCTGTTTGTAATAGCATGTGGTTTTCCTTGGCTATGCAACATGAATTCAGCCTGCCTTGTTTGGTCAGGGGAATGTAGGCCTGATAAAGATGGATGCTTTGTGGCATGGCGGTGGCAGTTCTAGGGTTAGGGACCATGCTCCAACCACAAGGTCCCTAATCCTAGTACTGTATATCACGGCGATGGCTTCATGGCGGCATCCCGTCCACATGGGCACTGCCATGATGTTGGCACACTCATGACATAAGAACCAGGTTCTTTTTACTGCACAGAGGTGCTGCGAGGTTTGGCAGCTGCGCCATCCTTCCGTAGGTAAAATGGGCGATTCCAGCCTGCCCTTTCGAGGCAGTCTGTATTGTCCCATAGATAAGGGCCAAATATGGTAGTCTGACTGCTGAACCATGTATCTCTGGGACAATCCACTGTAGAAGAAAAAAATGTGTTAATTTTGGGATCACCCATTACTCTTAACATCTAGTTTGACTCTGAGAGCAGATAAAGGCAAGTGAGAATGAACTGATGTCCTCACATCAGCATTCCACCCTGGACATAAGTCCATGACTTCAATTTGTACACATACAGAGGTGAATAAAAAGGGAGCTCCTTTACTGAGTATCCCACAGGTTTTTTTTTTTTAATGAATAGCGGTTGTGGAGAGGATATTTATCATCATCATAATAATAATGATAATAAATTTATTTATATACCACCTTTCCAAAAAGATCAAAGCGGTTTACAAAATTACAATTACAAAACTACAAAACACATAAAATGCATAAAAGATTTACACAAGCAAATAAATTAAACACCTAAATAGTACATAATGTATACAAACTAAAATTCCATCCCTCATCCTTTAACTAAAATACAACCATCATTAAACATTAAACAAAATTACATAAACATACATAAAATATATAAATGATTTGCAGAAGCAAAACATAATATATATAACTAAAATTCCATCCCTCATCCCTTATCTAAAATACAATCATAATTAAACATTAAACAATAAGAATAAAAACAAAATAAAATAAACCAGAGGTGCTTTCCTCTCTCTTTCCTCCTTATAGTCTCTTCTGCCTGGAAGGTTTTTAAAGCAGAGCAGAAGGGCAAGGTTGGTGGATGATGGGTGCTGGTCTCTGGGAGCCTTCAGGCTTCAGCTTCCCTTACCTCCTTCCTCCTTATCATATAATAATAATAATAATAATAATAATAATAGAATATTTATTTATATCCCGCCTCTTCCTTTTTGAGGATCGAGGCAGGTAACAACAGAGTTTAAAATACATGGCTTTCAGGGATCGATTATCATTTTTCCGAATGTTACATTTTCCCAGAAATTCCTATTTATCTGCATGATGGAGGTGGACTCCATCGAAAAGGAATTTGACACCACCACCCCCTACCCAAGCACACATACCTTCAATTCCACTCTGGTCTGGATGAGAAACAACAGTTGCTGAAGCTTCTATATGGTCTAGAAACAAACACAGAGTGGTTTGCTTATTATAAAGCAACTTTGCCATAAGTCGACACACACACAAAACCTCATTTTTTCTTCTTGCTGACATCTCCCTTGGAGCTTTCTTCAAACCTGCTCTGTGGGTCTCCATTGTTAAAACAATTCCTGCCTTTGAACAAGGAACATCCCGATGAAACTGGCTTGAAGTGCCTTTCTTTAGCATGTGGATGGATGACAGGGCTACATCCTCCAGCACATGTGAGACTTTATTGGGTACTAGCAGGCTCAGTTGAGGGCTTGGTTGGGGAAAGGAAGGGGGAACATGATTTGTCACAGGAAATGGGAAGAGATTGATAATAGCTCTATTCCTAACATCTCTATGACTGGAGAAGGATGATGAAAATAAAACAATGATGGGGCTTTACGGAGGGTGTCAAAAATGAATGTGAGCATGCAAAGTGAACAATAACCAGCAGAGTTACTCTTCAGAAATACTATTGTCAGTGGTTGTCAGTGTTGAACTAGGAAGAACCAGTTGGGGTAAAATTTCTTACTCAGGAAGAAGGCAGGCTTCCACAGATGATATGAAAAGTTTAGCTTTTATCAGTTATCTACCGTGATCTAGACTTGTACAATGTGTCACAAAAACAAATCAAGCGTGTTCACCTTCCTCCATTCCTACACATGCATTTTGCTTAACTGTTTTGAAAAGAAAATTACTTTTCAATATGTCACAGTTTTTGGTTAATCTTACACAAATAAAATGCTAAATGTGGTGAGCTACATCTCAGCTTGGGGGATTCTGGATGTTATAGTCCAGAAGCATTTCCAAGGGGCGGGAGATCCTAAGATCATAACTATGTGTGCTGGGCCTTATTTAACAATAAATAGGTATGCTACACCAACGGAGGGCCCTATTTGAATTCAGTGATGGCAAACCCATTGCACGCGTGCCAGAGGTGGCACTCAGAGCCCTCTCTTTGGGCACATGTGCCATCACTGTAGCACAGAGTTTGACAGAGTTTGTTACTGGAAAGCCAGAGGAACACATCACTTTGTAATAAATAAGTGGGTTTTGGGTTGCAGTTTGGGCACTCGGCCTCCAAAAGGTTCACCATCACTAGTTTAGATCATTCTCTGTCTCCCCCCCTACTCCCACATGTTGCACTTTATGCAGCCATTTGCCTATCCTTCATTGTTTTCAAACATATTCTTGGGCTTTTATTGAAAACCTCACTAGCCAAGACACATTTCCTCACAGATGTTTGTGGTGTCTTACTTTTAATTTAATAAAAAAAACTTCAGAATGACAGCATATTCTAATACCATTATGGTGTTACAAGGCTTAAGATGCACTTGTATACCCCAGAATGTGATTATCCCATGGTAGCACTCATTACTTTATTGTATCACCTTTCCCTACTTTTAATTCAGGATCCCTCTTGGGAGCTCTTGTAATGGGGAAGATGTGTAATTGTAGGCATACAATGATGAACATTATCCTTTCACAGTTCCACATCACACAGGCAGATGACTTGTTACAATACTTGTGGGATGATGTCCTGCTTCTGTTCTAGTGTACATTACCAGCTTTTCTTGAAGCATCTGTTCTGTGTACACATTATTGAGAATAAGGAGAATCAGAAAAAGTAAGAGTTAAGAAACAGTGAGCTGTAATTTAGCTGAGCAGTGGTAATAGTACAATTGTATCTCTCCCACATGCAGCTTTCAGCTGAATTTTTACATCTTTTAGTAATACAGTATTTGAGGTGTGGGTACTTATGGACTGAGATTTGCCATTAGAACCCTAAGTGATTTAATTCACCTTTCACCAGCTAGTGCACAGACTGTGATAACCCCTAAGGAACAATAACCCAGCTAGGATTTTCTATGCTCTAGAAAAATCCTGGCTGGGCTACTGCAATATATTTTACATGGAGCTGCCCTTGAAGATACCATAGAAACTGCACTTAGAACAGCTACAGTGCTAGCTGGTGCCTGATATTATTATTTCATCTGTGCTCAATGATGGCCAGTGCCTTCTAGATAATTGCTAAGCATAAATCCATGTTTACCTTTAAAGACCAACATTGCTTGAGACCCAGGTGCATAAAAGATAACCTAATTCCATTCCACATTGTCTGCGTCTGAAATCGCCTTCAAAGCACTTCTTCTGGGTACAATGGGGGCAGCAACTAGGGGACAATGGTTACACAATGATGTTACAAATGTTATAATTTTGTAGGGATAATTATTTTTTTGTTGACTTGTGATTATTGTGATTATTCAACTGCCTGAAAAGAATTACCAGAAGAGCAGGGACAGGGGCTGTTATACAGTACAAGAGTTTCCACAAAATATGCTCCATAGGTACTCCTTAAAGAAGTACAAGCAGCAGATGATCATATGGATTTCATACACCCATATTTTAAGGGATAGAAACCAATGCCTTCACAAATTTAGCACCAATGGATTTCCACAAGTAGCAAGAGTCATCAAAGAGGAATATGTGTCCAGCAACTGCTTCTGACACTGTGTCATCTCAGATTTAGGTTTCATTTGGTACATATACATGGAGTCTTTGACATTGTTAGTAAACTGTTACTGACACAGATGGATCTTAAATGGGAATTCTGAATTTCTCAGTTAGTGACCATATGGTTGATAAAATATTTAATGATCTTCCCCTGCTTGGCCTCTAATTGTAGAAAAGCTGTTTAGAAAAAGACTATCACTGGCTTTAGAGAACAAAGCAACTTCAAAGGAAAAAGAAAGCCCCCTGCTCAGAACTCACATTTGCAATGAGATTAATTTTACTACTTGAACAATATTCTTGATGCCTGTACTAAACTCCTTGTTTAAACTCTTAAATTGCTTTATTTTCTATCTCATCCCAGACCAGGATGAAACCTTTAATAAGAATCACCAGCTACACTTCTCAGCTTGGCTTCAAAACCTCTCAGCCAAGCTGACAAGTGTAACCTTTATATAATGACATACAAACAAATTCAGGCAACACTTCAGAACTATCAAAGCAGGACACAAGTTTTCCATCTGGTACAAGTGAAGGTATAGACTGTGAAACTTGTAGACATGCTTCCTGCCTTCTTCCAAGGTGTAGCCATTGATTGGGAGCAGCAGAACTTTGCCATTGTTGCCACATATACCTGGAGGTTTTGCTGTGGGTCCAAGTGGCTGACTGAGCCAATTGTATTTAATGGCTCAAAATCATAGTCCAAGGATTGACTGGAGGGGGATGGAGGGTATTCTGTTTTCCTGCATAAAATCATGGAGGATTCTTTTGGGATGGAAGATTCTTTTAAATTTCAGACTAAAACCTGGAGTATATTTATGACCCTACTGACATAGAAGCCACCAACTGCCATTGCATAAGGTACCTTGATTGTCTCTCTCCCCATGAAAGGGAAGGGAGGACAGAAAGGGAGGAAAAATGCAAATGTTGCCAGTGGCTTAGGGGCCTGGTCATACAACTCATTTTATAGCTAGGCCACTGTGGATGGAGTGGACAGGAGAACAGGCTTTCCCCTGATTCATGCAGATCCTGGTCCTCACCCTGCTGGCCATAACACTTTCCATACACTTTCTCACCTGTAAAATGACCTGTAAGACGAGCTATAACACCAATTTGCTGATCTCTATATTAGATTGCAGTGGTAATGCCAATGGCTTTTGTTCTTCTTCCCTTTTCTTTTCTTTTCTTTTCTTCCCAGTGCTTTACTTCTTTACATTCTCTAGTGGAAGAGAAAGTTCTGATTTGGTTGTCTATCTGTGTATTTTTGTATATCCTTGATGTGTATTTTTATATACTTGGTAAAATTTGTGCTGCTTTCCATGTTATGAAAGTATCAGAAAACTGACTATAATTGGTTTGACAGCTAATAAATAACATAAATGTATGGGTAAAAAATGGCATTGGTCACATGCTAGGGAATATTAAGAAGGCAATTAATTATCTTAATAGGAATAGCTTAACTTTCCAAAGACCTCCCAGCAGCAAAATATGACATTCATGGCCAGAAGTAAAAGATAAATAAATAAAAATAAAACATAGATCACATGCTTATTAATCTGGAAAACCTCTTTGCCCAGTGGAATATTCTTTCCTTCCTCATAACAACAGCAACAGTATTATTAGCACAACTAATAAAGAATAATAACATAAAATATACAAGCAAAACAATAAAATTGGGACACAACCCATAGAGAAGCAAAGAAGCATACCAACAATTTAACCCCAAACCTCGATGAATATATAGGTTTGCATGTGGTGCCAAAAGCTTATAAGGCTTAGGGGCTGTGCATACTAGCCACAAAGGCCAGCTTGGGAGTGGCGTCCACATGACACATGCCCCAATGCATGACATCACATGCTACTTCACACTGGGCACTCATGGCACTCTTCTGGCACTGCATCCACATGATGCAGCGCCAAAGGAGCATTTTAAAGCCACAGTGCCACAACTATCACACCCTTTCCAGGGCACAAAAAGGACCCATTTTTGTGGCTCCTTTTTGCACCCTGGAAAGGCCAGATCAGGGCCATGGCATGCGGTTGCCATGGCCTCAATCCAGCACAGTTGGAGGTGGCTGCAGGCCACCCCTTAAGGGTGGTCTGCACAGTGTCTCCAGTGGCATCCATGGTTTTCATGGAAGTGGGATGATGAATCTGCTATAGGTTTTAGTTTGAGCTTTAGAACAGATGCTCAAGATGCTGAACATATTTGGAGAATAGGATTCAATACACTGAATATTTCCTTTAAAATTTAGACTAAAATACAGAATGGCTTCACTATCTCACTTATATGGAAGGCATAAGCCAGAATAATGCTAACAGTACTTGCCAACTGTATTTGGGGACAGCGTTTCCAAAATCAGGGTTTCTGTGCTATGAACACTCTTATCTTGGCATATCAAATTCCTGGAAAATCTGGTGCCATTAAAAGGATATTTTCACAACGATCCAATTTTGAGGTTACCAGTGCATGAATTGCTGTGGCCATTCTATCCCTGTCTAGAGCTGTTAAAAGATGTTGTGTCTCCAACTGTGCCACCAATAACAGAGATGGATCTAATATCACCCTCTGATTATGTACATGCTCCTTCAAACAAATCACAACTCCATTCAAAACAGGGAGCTTCCCTAACTCCCAGACAATGGAATCCTGAGTGCCTCATCCAGCCCACTATTATATCCAGAAACTAATATGAGACTTGAGTAGCCTGACTCAGATGGTAAAGAGAAGAAAGAATAAGTTACAATAGTTTTTTGTGGGTTTTTCGGGCTATGTGGCCATGTTCTAGAAAAGTTTCTTCCTGACAGTTTGCCAGCATCTGTGGCTGGCATCTTCAGAAGATGCCAGCCACAGATGCTGGCGAAATGTCAGGAAGAAATTCTTCTAGAACAATGACCACATAGCCCGAAAAACCCACAAAAACTATGGATGCTGGCCATGAAAGCCTTCGACTTCAAATAAGTTACAATCATCCTACAGATGAAGCCTGACTCAGAAGATAAAGTGCTCCGGTGCCACAGCATTTAGATGCTGCATGCCATAGGAGTACCAAAAAGTTGCAGTGATGGCAGAAAGGGCACCTCTTTTTCAGTGCAAAAAGGAGCAGCATTTTGCTGCTTCTTTCTTCACCAGAAAAAAGCTGGATCGGGGCTGTGGGATGTGGTTGCCTCAGTCCCAATCAAGCGCTCAAAGGAGCTGGCCTGTTTCAGTTCTAAATATTTTTTTAAAGGCTGCTTTTTATGTATTTTCTCAATGGCACTACCTGCCATGATGGGATTTTGCTTCTGTACGGTGAGAGGATATGCTGATGACAGCAGCGCTGCTGGTAGGTCTTCCTATGTCAATAAGGTTTGTTAAGGAGCCAGACTAAATGTGCCAAATAGCTACTGGGCGGCAGGAGTAATGGGGATGACACTGGTAGAGGTTCACAGAGAGAACAGCAAAGACACCAAAGCTAATGACTTGTTAGCATTATGCAGAAGAAGGTATATTAAACCCCTTTTCAATGCATTTTACCTCAAAAACCTTATGATGAGACAATGTAGAATGAAAAAAAAAATGGTACCAGAAGTTGAAACTCACAGGTTGGAAGGCCATCAATAAACTCCTGCTGCACAATAGATAATAACTGTGAGTCACACTGTGGCTAATTATGCAACTGGCCTCAAGCTGAAAGGACATTCAGCTGTTGACATGCTCAGAGCTGAATGGAAAGTCTGAAGCTGCACAACATGTATTATATGACCATGAAATGTGAGAAACATGAATCAGCCAAGCTAGACATAGTGAAACAAAAAATGAAACTTGTACATATTTCAATACTGTACTTAGGGTAAGTGAACTAAGGTGGACAGGAATGGGAAATATTGAGTCAGATAATTATACAGTGTTTTGCTAAGGAAACAAAAATCTAAGAAGCCATAGTCTGGCCTTAATAGTGAAGAGAGAAAGCAGTCAAAAGATATAATGCAAAATTTGATTGAATATTATCAATAAGTGTTCAGGAAAACCCATTAATATAGCCATGGCCCAGGATTATGTTCCCACTGCAGAAGTAGTAGTAGTAGTAGTAGTAGTAGTAGTAGTATATGCTGGAGTTCAGGAGGAAACTAATGAAAAATCCAAACAGGACTTCTTGTTAATCATAGGCAATTGGAATGCAAAAGCAGGAGACAAAATAAAATCAAAGATTGTAGGAAAAATTGGCCTAGGATCAAAAACTGAAGCAGGAGACTGACTGACTGAATTTTGCAAGGCCAACAGTCTGTTCTTCATGAGCACACCCTTCAAGCAACTCAGGAGGCATCTTAGACATCACCCGATGGCCAATGCAGAAATCCAATAGATTTCATAAGTGATAGCAGATGATGGAGAATCTTGATCACTCAGCAAATCAAGACCAGGAGCAGATTGTGACACAGATGATGAACTGGTAATGTGAAATATATGAGAAAAGTTAAAGAGGAACACTAAACCAAGCAAAAAATACACTACCTGTACCCAAAAAGAAAGATAAGTATCAATGGCTGACAGATCAAACTCTTCAAGCAGCCAAGGGGAGAAGAGAAGCAAAAGTGAAGGGTGACAGAAATAGAGACAAAAGAGCTGTGTAAGAAGTGTTCAGTAATTCAATCACATTAGCACCCCTCTCTGCCTGCAAGGGAGTGGCCTATAACAGTTTTACCACCCTAATGAGAGGACAGCCAGGGAGTGATCTCCTCCTCCTCCTCCTCCTTGTAGCTTTGAAATCACTCCCAGGCCCAGTTCAAACACATATCTTCTCATCCTTTTCAAAGCTGTGGTAGATCTGTTCAAGATTGTATGTGGGAAATTAAAACAATATAGATATGAAAATTTTATCAGGGGAGTGATTATCCTTTCCAGCATTTCACTTCTGATTCTGGTATGCAAAGACAATGAAGGCTGCCAAATCATTGGGATGCAAAAGGATTTGCTTCATGTTGTGTCAGACCAATGCTGATTATCTCATCTACATTTGCCAGAATACTCTGGCCTACCCCTGGAATATCCAGGCACCAAATTCCAGCTGATCCTCTCCCTTTTCCTGCCACAGCAGAACATGATGACAGGCAGTTTCCTTCCCACTTGGTCCTTTCCACACCAGTACAGTAATATAAGAGCACAGAAAACAGGTACAAGTGACAGAACAAAAGGGAAATGGTGCTGCTCAATAGTGGCATATGCACACAAGTTCCAAAGCTGAAACCCTGGCTCTTCCAGTTCAATAGATCTCTGATAAAAGTGCATGGAAGTCCATCTCTGCCCTAGAACTACAGTGAGCCCCTGGGGTTTGGTTCCAAGACCCACTGTGGATATCAACATCAATTGATGCTCAAGTCCCATTAAATACAATGGTATAGTGATGTGGTGTCTCTTATATAAAATGGTAAAACCAGGGTTTGCTATTTGGAATGTATACTTTGTTGAATATTTTCAAACCGTGGATGCTTGAATCCATGGATAAACAATCTGTGGATACAAAAGGCTGTACTGCTGATCTGAGTAGACAATGTTTGACTAGGTAAACCAATATTCTAAATTATTCAGTAGAATAACTGTGTTGGTGCAAGGTCAGCCAGGAATTCCTCCTTTAACACCATATGTGGTCTCTGCATTATTCCACTGACACAGAGGCAAGGGATCCAAGCAGGGGAAGCAAGAGCTTTGGAGTTTCTCTAATGTAAAAATCATGCTTTTGTTCTCAAGCCACAAAAACAAAGCAAAACAACACCTCTTGTGCTCTCAAATTACCACGATGAGAAACTGACAAATAATTAATATATAACAAACAATGACAGCACTAGAAACCAGATACTCACAAGACATAACCATATGAAAAAGTAAACCTCTCTTGTTTTCCCTTTTGTGCAGAGACATAAGCAGCAGATTAAAGGAAATAATAAGATTAAAGTGCCTAAATCAGCTGAGGTAGGTGTTTTCATGAAAGAAAACACTAACAGGCGAATCCCGTGAACAAATTAAGTTTATGTATCATGACAGATGTAACAAAACCTAATGAAAGGAAAGCAAACATGTACCTTTGGGAAACAGTAGTAGGTAGGTAGCCTCAGGGAGGGTGTGGTTAGGGCACAGAATACAAAAGAAAACTCTGGGTGATTAAAAGACATTCCAAAGGGCAGTGCCTAATGCAAGATTCTTGATGGTGTATCAAGGTCTGAGCTTTGCTAGAGTTTACTGTAATTGAAACATGGGTAACAACAAGAAATGGCAGTTGAAGAGAAGCCGGAGGCCATTCTCACTAGAGACACACTCTAGCTGCCAGCACATTAATCACGAGGCATTACTGCAGAGAAAAAGACAGCCTCCTATGTCCTACACTTTGGAATAATTAAGACAGAAAACAGTTGGATGTTAGAACCAACCCTCACAATCTCCTTGAAGAATCCAGGATACAAATACTGTGTTCCTCCCTTATGTAAGAACTCCTCAAACATTAAATGTTCTCACTTCAGATCATCTACACAGGGAACCTACACAGGGAACCAAGACCAGAACCAGGGACATCATTAGGGAATGTGGGGAGGGCAGACTGTACAGATCTGCCCTCCCCACAGCCTTTCCTTTCTCTGCCCACTAAGCCTTGCCCCAATCATGCCTTCTCATCTGCTGAGCTCTAGGCCATTTCTGCCAAAAAGCAGATTTTTTTTGAGGCAGGGGGGTTGACACCGCTGGTCCCCCAAAATCTGCTATTTGGCGGAAATAGCTTGGAGCTCAGTGGAAGAGAAAGCATGAGTGGGGCAAGGCTAAGGTCATTATTATTATTATTAAAATTACTCTTAATTTTTTTTGTTAAAAATATAAAATCTTATGAAATTTTCACTTTAATCAAATGAAACTATGGCCCGTTACAGACCGTCGAGAATTGGCGGTCTGCCGCCGCCGCCGGTTGCAGCATCCGGGAACCGCAGCAGCCAAACGGCGTGGTTCCCAGACGCTGCAGAGAAGGAGCGCAAAAATCGTGCTCCTTCCTGGGCCCCGGAAGAGACGCTGCAAGGCACTAGTCGCGCACCCGTGGCATCACTTCCAGGATGTGACGTGTGGGCGCAGAGCGTCCGCTATGTCAAAATGGCGGCGGCCATGTAGAACGGCCGCTGCCATTTTGACGTAATCATTATAAGCGAGGGGCAAGGCGCGTCAGGAAGCACCACCCCTCACACGTAATGACGGCGTCTCATGGGCCCGTCTGTAACGCGCCTATGTAAATGTAAAAACATTTAGGCTATGCTTATGACATTCTATATTTACTGAACATCTACATCCTTTCAGGACATCAAGTACCCTTTTTTTTCCCTTTTACAGCCTCTAGACAGAAGTAAAAAAACCTAAACAAACCCCAAAAACAAACAAACAAAATCCTTCTAGAACAGAATGGCCATGTGAAACCAGTAGATTAGGGTAGCAATAATCCTATCTTTCCCCAGAGCAGATCACCAGTTAGAGAAACTAAGACTTGAAATCACACAGACATGGGTCCACATAATCCAGTTCCTCCCAGAATACCTGAAGTTGTTTAGCCACCACAGGTTCTAGCACCTTGCTCCCGAAGAAGATAGTCACAATAAGTGACTCTGGAGCTTATTGCTTAGCATTTTAAACTGGCTCCAGCCTCCTGGGTTGGAGTCAGGACGTGGGATGGAGACAGGGATTATCGTACACTAAATTGCTACTGAACCACCAGCCGCCATCAGCCCAGGTCCCAGCTGGGTCCAAGCTGCACTCCACCAGCACTTTTTAGAAGTCGAAAAGCTTTCCAACTTCTAAAAAGTGCTGACAAAGCATGGCTGAGACCTGGGCTGATGGCAGCTTGCAATTCAGCAGTGATTTAGTGTGTGATAATCCCCTCCTCCATCCTGCATCCCGTCTCCAGTTTGGGAGGTTGGAGCCAGTTTAAAATGCTGAGTGAAAAGCTCCTCTCATATACCTCTGGATTAAAAAAGGGCCCCTTCAGAAGAGGGTTAACTTCAACTTCTTTCAAAGCAGTAAGCATTTCTCCCAGGAGTGAAGTGCTCACTACCCCCTGTACCAACCCAGTCAATCCTATTCTACTAGACCATATCATCCAAGATAAGCAAGGTTAAATTTACATGTAGTATGATTTTATTTAATTTATATCATGCTTTTCTCCTATAAAAGACCCAAAGCGGCTCACTTGATGTCGTTAGCTGCATCCCGACTCATGGTGACCCTGTGGATGAGACATCTCCAAGACTCCCTGTCCTCCACTGCTTTGCTTAGATCTAGCCATCTGGTCTGCAGTCTTCCTTTGTTTCTAGAACCCTCTACCTTTCCTAGCATTATTATCTTTTCTAATGATTCATGCATTCTCATGATGTAGCCAAAGTATGACAGCCTCAGTTTGGCTTCCAGGGAGATTTCAGCAGCTCACACCCTACTTTAAAACAATACAAATAAACCATTTAAAAACATTAGTTTTAATCACATAGAAGCACATTAAAAACTACCCATTTCATTCCCACAGCCTGTTTAAGGCCTGCTTAAATAGAAAGGTCTTCACCTAAAAATGACAGGTGAACAGTGAGGGGGGCAACCAAGTTTCTCTTGGCAGAAAGTTCCACAGCCTGGGAACAGCCACGGATGACCACTTCAAGCATCTTATCTACACCATCAGGCAGCAACAACTAAAACTGACCATAGGAAACCTGAGCAGATACTAGACACTTCCCCAGACTCTGTGATAATTGTATCAACATGTTCTGAGTGATTATGACCAACTTTCTCCTCAAAGTGAATGGCATTTTTTTTACAGCAGGAAGTTAAGGTGCCTGAAGAGGCTAGCCTGTAATACAGTAATTTTACTAGCCTAGCTTTTATTCATAAAATGGGCATCCTGCCCTCTATTTCCCATCCTTCTTATAAAGTAAAATGTATGTGAATGAGCAAATTGCTAAAGTAGCATCAGGCTGGTAAAGGAATTATGGATGATTACTTCTCTCCTCCACTTGTATTCTATGCTGAGGTTATCAGTAACCAAAGGGGCCACTCTGTGTTTCCTCACTGCCTGCCTTCTGTGTTCCTGTGTGGGATGAACTGGAAGTTTTTCAGTCATGCATCTTGCATAGAAATAAACTAGGATCATGGTGATGGGAAGGTTCCATCCCTCTGAAACCAGTCCTTTTGGTTTTCTTTGCTAGATGCTAGGTGATCAATCGAGTGGTTAAAAATACTGTAAGGAAGACCTGTCTGTGCCTAAAAGGATGGAGAGTAACTATATGGATCAACAGTCTGACTAGAGCTTGGAAAAATACTTTTCTGTACTACAATTTGGGTGATGTAGCCCAATTTTATTTTATTTTTAAGCTCTGAGTTTGTCTCAGTGTTAGCATCATGTATCATCTCTAACTGTTCTTTTTCATCTGGGAAGATCTTTGCTTGCTTCCCATTTGTGACTATACCATAAGATAGTTATTTTGAACTGTGGAACAAATGGGGCAAGATACTTTATTGTAGATAACATACTAAAAATGTTGTTGGTCTTCAGTGATGATGGTTCTGTGTGTGTGTGTGTGTGTGTGTGTGTGTGTGTGTACAGGGGAATTATAATGTACCAGTCTGCAGTGCAGAAGTTTTGCTTTTTCCTATATTATTTGCTACTGAGGAAAATGTAATTAATAAAATTTCCTCACCTAATCAGCTATCTGACATACAAAGGGGGAATGATAAAATTCCATGATAAGTAATCACTTGGCAAGTATTAGTCTGGATAAATCTATTTCATCTCATATCTGTAAAAAAAAAAGGCTGGGCAACTATGATTTTCTAGATTTTGTTATACTGCACATCCCATCAGCCCCAACCATCACAGCAATATTATGGAACCTTAAGTGCATCTCATAGAGTACAGTTGCTCAGCTTACTATAGTGGTGTAAATGTTAACTTCAGCTGGAGATGTAAATCCTGACCTATTACTGTAAATGAGACAGCTTATTGTTAAGAATGGTTGATGTGAACTGCCACAAGATGTTAGGCTCTGTGTTTCTTTGCCTCAGAGAACATTTGTGCATTTTCACAAATGCTTATTGTATCTTTCCATAAAATATCATTTTTGCTATCTTATAGCAACATTAGGATAGTATAGTAACATAGCATTGGGTAGGTCATTTGAATCTTTGTGATCAATCAGCCTGTTATCATCCTTGCTGTGTTTGTATGTGCTTAGCTTTATAGAAGGGGGAGGGCATTTCACACAACATTTATTATGCATGAATACAGAAATAATAATGATGATAATAATAATAATAATAATAATAATAATAATAATAATAATAATAATTTTATTTCTATCCCGCTTTTTGCCAGGCAATCAAAGCGGCGTACAACAGGTTAAAATACATCCATATATACATAATACCCCCCTTAAAACAAGATTAAACAATGTAAGATTAAAAATTACTTTAATAAAGGTCCATTTGGCTTTTTGGTCTTATGGTGGAGGTGAAATTTCTTAACTAGGTACTGTTTTGCTGTGCCAAGACAATTAATTTCATCTATAGATGTAAATCTTTGCTTATTTCATTCTCCTATGCAAGAATGAAGAATTTCAACCCCCCCCCCCCAGTGAGATTGTAAAGATTATACTTTTTCCAATGGTTATTTACATTTCAGAACTGTTTTGGGGGGGGGGGAATTGTTTGGGGGGGGGGGAGAAATGCATTCCCCCCCTGCATCAAGTCTCCAAATGTGAGAAATTTAACTATGGAAATTGACCATTTGTCACAATTTGTCAGTGTAGAAGTGCCCTTTTCCTTCAGGAACAAGAACATCTGAGAGTTCTTTACACCCCTAGTTTTGGTACTGGTAAGTTTACTTGACATCCCTAGTTTGAACCATATTTTTTCAACTCCTATTCTGAGTTATTACCATATACTGGGATATACAATGGCAAGCTGGATGTGTCTCCTTTACATTCCCTCACCACAACATTTCACCAGCTCTCATAAGGCCATGTCATCTTTTTTTTCTCCCTCAGTATGGATTGGCTTCTGGCCTTATGTGACACTGCTGATGCATAAATCCCATTTATCTAACTTTTAATGAAAGTATCATGGACATGTTTCAGATACATACAAAAGGGAAGTGCTGTCTTGACTTCAGTTGTCTCTACATCTGTGGTTGAAATGTTCAGAGGTCTGACTCTGCACTTTTGGCTAATCAGGGCAATTTTCCTGCTTGTCATGCATAACATTACTACAGCTTGAAGCAGCTAATTGGATAGTTCTCTACTTAGATAACCCCAAAGTGAAAGGATTGTGGAGTACAGTGGATTAGCTGTCTGCATCAGAACTGCTGATGACAGTCTACAGCACCTAGCAGAATTTCTTGAGTGGCAGTCCTCATTACATGGATAGGCCTTCCTCATTACAGATACACATTAGATCTATGCTAAGCACCATCCATTAAATGACAGGTTTTAGGCCTTTCATTTTGCAGACTTGGAATATTTGTTTTCCAGTGCTCAGTAATGCTTAATTAGAGCTTTGGAAAGGCTATGCAGGCTGAAAAGGCTATATTTATTTACATTTATAATATGTCCTGTTGAAAGAGATTGTTGGCAATACCTTTATACGGAACTGTATACACATGCTCCTTCTGACTATTATGTAAGGGTGGATGTATTTCCATGCACACCCCACTGTTTTGTGGGCATCCTGTTTATATGACCTCATCTAGATGTTTGCAGGATTCTAAATTATCCTTCAAAAAAGTAAATGTTCCAAATGCTGTTAGAAACCAAGAGGGCCAAAGCCAGATGAAAAGTGTGAAGGATAGGTAGGCCGATTTTTTTAAAACAAGAAGAGCAGCAGCAGCAACAACAACAACGGTCTTGTAGCTTATTCTTCTAGCTGAAACCTTAAAACACAGACCTATCAGCCATCATCTGAACTACTAAGAACCACAGCAAGTCTGATAAGACAGTTCTCCAGATTACCTTCCAGATAATAGGAGTTTGTTTTAGCTTACATTCTGAAGCATTCCAAAGACTTTCCAGGAATGTATCCCTCAACTGTCTGACTTCTTCTGTAAAAATAACACTGCTGATGATTTAGGAATGTGTGTGAATTAAGGGGCTGTACAGACCAGCCATTAAGGGTGGCCTGGTGGCGGAGTCAGGATGTGGTGTCCATACAACACACACCCTGACTCCGCCCTGATGATAGTGTGATGCCATATGCCAGTCTACATGACATGTGGCATCATGGCGCTCCTCTGGTGCTGCATTTACACGGCACAGCACCAAAGGAGCACCTTAAAGCTGCGGCGTTGCAGCTATCATGCCCTTTCCAGAGTGCAAAAAGGAGCTGCCTTTTGCAGCTCCTTTTTGCCCCTTGGAAAGGCCAGATTAGGGCCACGGCATATGGTTGTTTTGGCCCTGCTCTGGCACAGCTGGGGGCAGATGCAGACCGCCCCTTAGGGGCAGTATGAACAGCCTCTAAGATAATTTGGATGAATAGATCACACTCTGGCTGGGAAGCTGAGAAGGAGCTGATGGGCTTGTAGAAAGCCAATGTTTATTCCCTATGGCCATATCTAAATTAAGAGAGATAACAGGAGAGTATTACAAAAGCTAAGGGTATGATTGGACCATTTTCTGAAAAGTGGCAAATCATCTCAAGTAGGGAATGGATAACTGGACAGTTAGTTTTAAGCAATTACAAGGGAGTTTATCACATGGGAAGAATTTCTCTTAATTTCGAATGAAAACAAAGTGGGGCCAGAATGCATTCACATGAATTCACTACGTGAATTCGAATTGCATTCGAACTGACTTCCCATTGCCCCAAAATAGCTTGCCATTGTTCAAAATTGCGTGTGATCACCTCTCACACAATAATGTGAAACCCCATGATTGCGTTTGGACTGACTTCCCATTGCCCAAAATTACATGTGGTATCACGCAATAACGTTAAACACCATGATTGTGTTCGGATTGCCATTGGATTATACTTCCAATTTCCCTTGTCTGATAACGTCCAGGGAAATAGAAAATAGGTATGGCTCAGAAACTGTTAACAAGAAGGCAGGCAGAGAAGGGCACTTTAAAATAAGATGAAGTGAAGGTCAAGGAGAACAAAGAGTGTGCACTAACCTTTTGTATATACAGATCAGATCAATTTATTGAATTAGTCTGCTGACCATTTCAAACAACTACAAATAGTAAAACAATATAATACTACAATACAATCATAATAAAAAATATTGCTCTGTCACACTATGTTCAAGTTATATTGAACCAAAGTAAAAGTATGCCATCTGGTAAGCTAAACATGGCCCCTTCTTTTGACATCTTTTTTTTTAATTTGGAGAACAGAGAGAGAGAGAGAGAGAGAGAGAGAGCTCACTAGCAGCCTCCCCAACAAAAAAGAAATCATTGAGTTGGTAGGTGACCAAAGGAGAATTGGCCCTGCATTTGACCTCCCACTGCAAGAAAGAGCTGAAGGTCTCAAAGGCTGCACAGCTGACTGAGCAGCCCATTGGTATGGCCTTATCAAAATACCATGAACCCCCGAATTTGAAACCCAAGAGGCAAAAATCATCAGGGTGGACTGGGAGCAGTCAGAATGCCAACTGAATGTCACATTTTGCCAGGAGGCCCCCAGTGGACAGGAACATGCCAGATTGGCATGCAGTCCCATGCACAGCTCACTGCAGTGTTCAAACTTGCACTGTGTCCTCACAGGGTTGCCTGTGCTGAATTCTCAACATATGAGTGAGTCATACCTTGTCATGATGTATCTGAAATACAACAGGCTAAGTTTCTTCATCTTGGCTTCCAGACAGATTTCTGACATGATCTGCTCTAGGACACATTTATTTGTCTTTTTGGCTGTGCATGGGATTCTCAGCACTTTTCTCCAGCACTACATCTCAAATGAATTGATTTTCTTTCTGTCTTGTTTCTTAACTGTCCAGCTCTCACATCCATACGTGGTAATATGGAATACAATGGCTTGTATGATTCTAACTTTTGTGCTGAGTTGTATATATTTGCATTTTAGGATCTTTCCTAGTTCTTTCATAGCTTCCCTCCCCATTCTTAATCTTCTTCTGATTTCCTGGCTGAAATTCCTGATTCTATCAATGTTTGATCCCAGGTATGAGAACTCTTATACTATTTCTATTTATTCTTTGTCTAGGTTGAATTTGTGTAGAATTCCAATGGTCGTTATTTTTGTTTTCTTTATGTTCAACGGTAAGCCTGCTTTTGGACTTTCCTCCTTGATCTTCCTTAGTAGCTGTTCCAAGTCTTAGATTGTTGATATTCCTTCTTCCTAATTTTGATCCTCCTTCTTCTATGTCCAATCCTGCTTTTCTTACAGCATTTTCTGCATATAAATTGAACAGGTCGGGTGATAAGATGCAGCCTTATCTGACCCCTTTGCCAATCAGGAATCATTCTGTTTCTCTGTGTTCCATTCTGACAGTAGCCTCTTGTCCTGAGTATAGATTCCTCATCAGGATTATCAGATGTGTTGGCACTCCAATGTCTTTAAGGGCATTCCATAGCCTTTCATGATCTATGCAGTCAAAGGTTTTGCTAGAGTCAATAAAGCACATGCTGATTTTCTTTTGGAATTCCCTTATGCACTCCATTAGCCATTATATGTTTACAATGTGGCCCCTAGTGACTCTTCCTTTCCCAACCCCCTCTTGGACCTTTGACATTTCTCTTTTTGTGTATGGTTGGAGTCTATGTTGCAGAATTTTGATCATAATTTTCCATGCATGGGAGGTTAGTGCTTTGGTCCTATAGTTG
Source organism: Sceloporus undulatus (assembly GCF_019175285.1). NCBI lineage: Eukaryota > Metazoa > Chordata > Lepidosauria > Squamata > Phrynosomatidae > Sceloporus > Sceloporus undulatus. The sequence continues at coordinate 141,618,289 of NC_056525.1, forward strand.
CTGTAGTCTTTGTGTCTCTTTTTTGTGGATGGGGATGTATATTGATCGTTTCCAATTTGTTGCCATCATTTTGTTTTCCATATCTGTTGACATATATTAGCACTTCAGTTGACTATGTCAGCATTCATTGCAGCAGTTCAAATGGGATATCATCTGTTCCTGGGAATTTGTTTTTTGCCATTTCCCTTACTGCAGCTCCCACCTCACTTTTTAGAATTCGGTGTTCAGCTTCATATGGTTCCTCATTTCACATGTCATTCATTTCATCATCGCTTTTATCTAACTCTTCTGTGTATTCCATACAACATCTTTTTATTCCTTCTTGGTCTTGAAGTATGTTATTTTTATTGTCATAGAGTGTACCGGTCCTTGCTTTGAAATTTCCTTTAATTTATCTAATCCTGTAGAATAGGTCTCTCATTCTTCCCAACTAGTCTTTGAAAAATGTATGGTTAGTAAATATTTTCTTGCAGTGGGAAGAAAATTGTTAGGCTATGTCTACATTGTAGAAATAAACCAGTTTACACCACTTCTACTACCATGTGCTATGGAATTCTGGGGACTGTAGTTTTGTGAGATATTTATCCTTCTCTGTCACAGAGCTTTGGTGCAAAAACAAACTACAGCTCCCAGAATTCTTTAGCAGTGAGCCATGGCAGTTAAAGTGCTGTCAACCTGATTTATTTCTGCAGTGCAGATGCAGCCCAAAATTACTTTTTACTTCCTTCAAGAATGAAATTAATGAGGAATCACATCACTACAAAGGGGTGGAGAGTTGGGGAAAAGAGGCAGAGATAGCAGCTGTATTGTCAAGAGAGCCCTGGTGGCGCAGTGGTTAAATGCCTGTACTGCAGCCACTCACTCAAAACCATAAGGTTGCAAGTTCAAGACCAGCAAAAGGGCTCAAGCTTGACTCAGGCTTGCATCCTTCCGAGGTCGCTAAAATAAGTACCCAAATTGTTGGGGGCAAATTAGCTTACAGTTGTAAACCGCTTAGACACTGCTTAGGTGGTATGAAGCGGTATATAAATGAAGCTTATTTTTGTTTGTTTTGAGAAAATGCTGAGCAACTAGCACCTATCAACCAGCAAGGCAGCTTTAGCTGGCACAGAATTGATTTTCTCTGCTATTTCTCTGTGGCCACTAACTGCAATAGTGTGTTATGTCAATATATAGGCTGCTCATGCCCTGATTGCTACGGGACTGTGGCAACCACATGCACGCAGTTCCAATTCATGCTGCTGCCACAGTCCTCAGCTGGCTGCCAAAAATGAGCATTCCCCCCCCCCCCCTCCTTTTTGGTCCAGCTCTTCTGGTTTGGGGTGGGCTTGGCACGGCTTCTGGCCGTGTTCAGGGCATGCATCATGTAAAGTCAATTCTCCCAATGTGATCTGATGGCAGCCCTTTTGGCCCATCTGTTTCATAATGGACTATTACACCAGCGTAAGCAGCAAAGGAGGTTCTGGCCTAGGACACTGTAAATGGTGAATAGCAAACTCATACACAGACACTCTCACACAGAGAGAGCGCATTTAAGTCTACGTTTGCTTGTTTTATAAATCCCTAATTTATATTTCAAAATTGAAAAGCTATTCTGGATTGAAACACAATGAATTTGCACAGAGATATAGTACCAAATAAATAGAAATTCATAAAAAAATAAAAAATAAAAAATAAACTCTTTAAATTAATTTAGAATATTATATTGTTTTTTCTTTGTTTACCTTTCAGTGGCTTTGTAAAAATGGATGAAATTAATATGTATAATATACAGGGAATGCTTCTTTTCCATTTCCCCTGTATAGCAGTGCATATATGGGGACTATCAGTTTCAGACTCTTTTTGTACAAACTATGTCTGCAAATGTAAGGGAATGGTCCAAAAGAGTGAGCCAACTCTTTCCCTATCATTTAAAAATCCCACTGGAATGTCTTTGAATACAGTTTTGAATGAAATCAAATAGGACTACCTTAAGTTTTCACTACGCCAGGTTCATACAATTTCTTTCTTTTCTTTTCTGTTTTTGTAACTTTCAGCTGCTGCTCTCCTTTTCTATAGATTGTGATAACCTTTTATCACATCCATTGTTCCAACAGTCTCTTGTTCTGATGTACATTTGTCATATTATCATCCTTTCTTTGAAAACACCTCCACAGGAATTGATGTGCTATAAATGTGCTGGCTTTTTAAACATATGCCATTCTTGCTGAATTGCTCTTTAGCATCTGACATGTTATTTTACTCTCCTTTTCCTCTTTTCTCTGTCTCACACTTCTTTCTTTTTTTTAAGGACAGAGTTGCATCTTATCCCCTAATACTTTTTATTTTTTAAAAATACTGTGTACCTTTTGGAATGATGGCATCTTCTGACAACACAACGGAGATGAGAAAATTGGAAACTACATCAGAAAGGGCTGCACAATCTGTTGTGACAACAGCAGAAGGATGCTCCAGTTTGCCTGAAAGTACCTTTGTTGTCTTTTTGACAGGAAGGAACAGAGGGTGGGGAAAAGAGCTTTTTGGCCTCTACCTTGCTGTCACTCAAATCCACATTTCTTGTTTCTCTCTCTTCCCCCCACCCTCTCTCTGACACACAAACACATACACAGACACAAAGTGTGGGAACCAAAATGGAATACACATTGACTATCACAGTGAGATTTTTTTATACACTTGTGTAATAGCTTACAGCAAATTTTCACACACACACATCTTTCTCTTAAGGCTAAGTGAATAATCTTGCCAGGTTATTTTTACATAAAAATAACCTTTTTAATGTGAAAGATTTCCCCCCATCAACAATGAGCAAATTATGAGAAAAAATGAGTCTGTTTTATGGTGCCAAGGCAGGCAGGGCAAGAGGAATTTTCTGACTTTAGAGCCAGGTAGTCCTAACATAACCCCAAACTGAAATCACTCAGCATCCATTGAAACAGATGTGCCGTCCTACAGGAAATTGGCTGAAGAACAAATTCCTTAGCTGTGGAAATCCAAACATCACCAGAGGGGTAATTCTGCATTTCATGTTTATTTGTCAAGAGCAGCCATGAGTGGTCGATGCATAATACTGTACTATTCAGTCTGAACTGGGTTAAGATTTCGTGAGCACTTAAAGCATACTACAGAGCTTTTGCTTCTCTTTCTTTTCTCTCCTGAGGCAGGAAAAAGCAGCAGGAAGAAGAGAAGGAGACAGCATTGATAATAGCAGGTGTAAACCAGTCTTTGAAGAGGTTTTTTTTCCACCAGAGCATTTGAGATTCATAGGGAAAGACTAATCCTTAGCAGTTGAAAAGCTAATAATAGGGATCTCTAGTGGTGCAGTGGTTAAATTCCAGTACTGCAGCCACTCACAGCCACAGAGTTGTGACTTTGATCCCAGGCAGGACTCCAGGGTCCACTCAGCCTGGCATCCTTCCGTAGGTTGCTGAAATGAGTACCCAGCTTGTTGGGGGCAATAAGCTTACACATTGTAAACCTCTTAGGGGGTGCTTAAGTGCACTGATGAGCAGTATAGAAATGTACTTGCTATAATAATAACCAAACAAACACTCTACCAGTGCTGAAGAGTGCTACTGCCTTTGGTACTTCCTTCCTGTGCTATAAAGTATATTCCTGGATTGGGAGAGAGAGGCAGCAGCATGGAGGAATTAAGGTGAGTACAGCCCTATTTGACTGATTTGAATAGGAAATAAACAGGAATTTGTTTGCCCTGATTCTATTTACCATCATCCTATCATACATACCCATTTTTTGCAAGCACTCTGCTCAAATACATGGGTCATCTCTGTATATGGGGATAGGGCCAAAATACACATGGAAAGATTTGTTTTGTTTTTTTTTAAAAAAAACTTTTGCATTACTATTTGTGTTGGAAATAAAATAATAGAATTATAGAGTTGAAAGAGGCACCACAGGCCAAAGAGTCTCACCTGCAGTTCAATGCAGGAACTTCACTAGAACACCCAAAGCCAGTAGCTGCTCACCCTCTTTTTGAAGCTATCCAGAGAAAGACATCCAACTACCTCTTCAGGTAGTTAGCTCCATTGCTGGACTGCCTCTGCCTTTCCCTGAGTTGCAATCTGTTGTAGAAAAGATACAATAGGCCCGGTCCAGACAGATGTGAAAGGACACCCTCATCATGTGCAAGTGGTGGTGCTTCTAGATGCCCCTCGCACGTGATGAGGGCATCAAAATGGTGGTGCCCTGTACAGATGGGCACTGCTATTGTTACATACTGGATGCATAGCGTCCGCATGTTGCGGCACCATTATGATATCATAAGTGCGCCATTGGCACACTGTGACGTCATAATGGCGTCGCAAGAAGAACCCGATTTTTGCGGGTTCTTTTTGGTCTGCGGTCCAGCGGTCTGGAGGCTGCGGCTTCCCCACGGATCAAAACTAGGCGCCAGGAGACTGTCCTTTTTGGATGGTCTGTCCTGTGCCATATATATAGGGGAGTTCCTCAATACTCTCTGGGAGTATTATATAATCTGATTTAGAATATTTGGTAGTATTAATGGCCAGTGGTAGTAATGTGAATCTGTATTGAGAAAGAATTAACTGGAGAACTTTATTAGGGAACAAATAGTACAAATGAAAAAGTGTAAGGCAAGTAAATAAGAACTAGGTTGTCAGGCATGGTAAATTTAACTTAATGAAAAATGCATATTTAATTATACAATTGAAAGATATTGTGGACACAAAACACATATTTGGTTCACGTGAGCTACCTTTCTCTTTGTGAATACAGAAGAAGGTCTTATTGTTTAATGATCAAAAGATATGACACGTGAGTTTCCTTTCATCCTTTGTCTTCTCTGAATTTTACACAATTTTATTATTAGGGTTTTTTATCTTTTGAGAAAGTAATTGGATTATCAGGAGAGAGAGAGGGGATATAAGTAGCATTTGTACTGTGTGATCACTGTCAGAAACTGAGATGCTTGTCTAGATCACAACAATATTTAGGGACAGAAGAATGTCATTTGATCAATACTAGTAAACTTTAATTATCTCTCTGCAACCCCCCTGCTATTTGGTTCATAAATCTAGTTAAAACTGAATATGAGAGAACATGTACACAGAAAGTTATGGAGGAATAACCAAGTTCTTCTATTAGATTTAACCCAAAGAGTCATGAACTAGTTGTTAGTTGATGAGTCAGCACTTTGGTTGGTCTTGTCTAACTGAGGCCTTGGAGCTTATTGCACAGGCCTGGGAGAATGGGCCCGGCATGGAATGGAAGAGGCTGAGAATGGAATGGAATGGGGATATCACATATTTTATCTCATGGGGGAACACTGCCGATGCTGCTGAAAGTCCCCGTTCCGTTCCCCATCTGTCCCACAGAGGCCGATTTTCAAGAACTGTTCAGAACAGTTCCCTTCTCATGCATTATTAGTATAATTATGTCAAAATTTTGCTTGTGTGTTTGTTTTTACTTACAGCACAAACCACAAGATGCAAATGTGCATGCATATGCACACACACACACACACACACACACTTGATATGATGCATGGTCATATAAATATTCCTTTTTGTGGAGATCTTGGTGTCCATACATATCCTGCAAAATATATATATATATATATATATATACACACACACACACACACACACACACACACACACACACATACACCGTGAGTTTTGGGAGATTTTGCAGCAATTGACCTTACCCAAATTTCCAAAAATTAATTTAAGAAAATTAACTTCTAATTATTATCAACCTGAAGGATAGTTGAACAGAGCTTGTGTTAGAGAAAACCTGTAACACAATAATGGAAATTCAGAAGAGAAGAAAGCCACTAGCCTCTTGAGATGAGGTCAAGTCAGAAATGGATTACAGATGCATCAACCTCTCATGTCTCAAGTTTCATAGAATGATGAATGCACTGGAGTAAGGAGAAACCACTGGAACAATAGCTGAAGTCTGACACTGGATACTTGAATAGTTCTCTATCTCCCATTTTCCAAATTTAATATTACTGCCATTTGTAGGCAGAGCTTTATGTTCTTGATAAAGCCATTTCGTTTGTGTGGAGATTCCAGTGGCATACAGAGATCTGTGAACAGGTTTCAAGGGGCTTTGCTACTTTGTACCTAAATAGTTTTTAAAAAAAAAAAAACCTGCAAAAACACTTTGATGCCTATGACATCTGAACTAACATCCTTTAAAAGTAAAAACAAACAAAAAACAAACATAATTATACACACAGAACATAACTATACACCCAGCATTCGAGGGAACCTCCCAGCAATACTATTTCTGTATTACATCTCAACCTCTTTTTCAAGAGTATTAGTGGCCATGCATGAGAAATAACACCAATTAACTGTTTTGACACTATCTTACAGAATCCTGGGACTTGTAATTTTGTGAGGTGGCAGCACTCTTTGGCAGAGAAAGCTAAATAACTTGCAAAACTACAAACACGGGATTTAATAGGCTGGAGCTACAGCACTTAAAGTGGTGCCAAACTGAATTATCTCTACAGTGTAGATGCACCCATAGTTAGTAGAGAGGTTTGTCAATGTTTGATACCATCCATGATAGCTAAACAGAGCTCTCATGATCACTGGCTGGGTATAATCAGAGGATAGGGATTGATGGCCCCAAGCTTGTCCTCATCTCAAAAATATCTGGTCTCTGTAAGTAACAGGGCACTAAACTACATGGCCAGTTGGTCTAATATAGCACTGAGGCACCTGTGGTCCCCCAGATTTGAGAGAGAGAGAGAGAGACAGACAGACAGACAGACAGACCAAAGTAGTTTACAATGTAGAGCAAAACATAATTCAGCTAAAAGCAATCTTGCAAATAAAGGACGATTAAAAGCATAACAAATGAGAGGGGAAAAGTGGAAAAGTATGACATCCCTTCCTCTTCTTCTTTCAAAATACCATTGTGCACCAACTATTTTGTATCAAAAGGAGAGATAATTCTGTGCTATAGTATACATTCTTCACAAGCAAGTATTTTCCAACTCCTCTTCTAACATAAATGAGAATATCTTTAACTGCCAGTGGAAGAAGAGATGGGGGAGAAGCCTATCTTCCTGTGTGAGGGATTGCTACAGTCTAGAAGCAGCCACTTCTTAGAATGCCTTCATTAGAATGGCTTCTTTCCTGTTCTCACCAAACTTGTATATGAATGTGTTGGGCATGGGAGAAACTCTTCCACCAAACATCTCAAAAGCTAGGCAGGTTCTATAGGAAGACTTGTTCTTTCAGCCTGTCAAGATTGTTACCCAAAGAAGAAGTGTGGGGAACTGGGGGTCCCCACCAACTGTCAGTGTTATGTCAAATGTTAGGAGAACATAGCTTTGCAAGAGTCTTAGATGACCTTTGGACTGTCCACACCTGTGCATATCAGTACTAACTGAGGAGAACTCCAGGTCTTGGGTTAACATAGGCCCAGTACAAATTAGAAGAAAGAGGCGGCCAGAAGCCATTCCTTTCTCCTCTGGATTGTTGCTATGGCAGCCGCACAGCCATGACAATGATCCGCCCCAAAAGCTTCTTCCCTCAATGCTGCCAACATGCCATTTGTGCCCTGGGGCATTGCGGTGATGTTACGCACATGCCGTGCTGTTTGGACGTCATCGACACACATGCCATGTGGATGGTGGTGCATAAAGATAGAGCCGCTGTCATGTACTAGGGTTCCAGAGCATGAAGGTACTGCACACTCTGGAACCCTAGAATTGGCCTTAGGCCGCTGCAAACCGGCAGTCTGTACTGGGCCTAGGAAGCTTTTATTTAGAAAAAATGTAGAGTGCAATTACACACAAAAGATAGCAATTCAAACAGACACAGCTTACAGAGCTAATCAAAACAGAAATATTGAATGGGATAACAGAGTTTATAGTGGCTTCAAGAGGGGTTACCTGACAATTACCTGTCCAATGAGAAGACCATGGAAAGCTGGAGTGGCTCACACTGGAGGGTCTGAGGGTGATACAAAACATACACAGAATGTGGAGGTGTATGCTGGTTGTGTGTGCAGAGGTTAGATTTTAGAACTATATTTATACCTTAGAACTATTCCCAAGCAACAGGCTATCTGGTCAGGTAACAAAGGCTGGATGTCTTTTCCCTGGAATTGGCAAAGGGATTCTGGACTGGTTGATGGCTTTAATTTTAGTATGATAAAAACTGATTGGATCAGGATATTACTGAGATAGATGGAGGGGGATGTTTGGCTGGTTGGTGACACAACAGCGGCTAGGCAGAGAGATTGACTGACTGCTTTGGGTTAAAGAAGATCCTTTGTCTCAAGTTGCAAGAGGAAATGCAGATTACTTGGGTGAAGGAAGGAGCATGTAATTCACACATTTAGCTCTGATGATCTTGTTTACCTGGATGTCCACATGCCTCAGGATAACTTCCTTTTTCCTGGGAACCTGAGCTTGTGTTCCTGAAATGTCATCAAAAACATGCTGTTTCCAGGTATGAGATATGAAAATATCAGGACCCCAAAATACAACACAGGGAATGCAGGGATGGTTTATCAAAATCATATAGAACATTTCAGTTTGCAATCAGCACTTTGAACTGTGCCCAGTAAAGGCAAAATGTAGTCATCCCAAAGGTAATACAGGAAAAGTTCATCTGCAGGACTGAACACCACCTACCTCCAGAGCCCAATACAACTCTTCTTTGTATTGTATTTTACTTCTTGCTGAGAAGCTATCAGTTACCACAAGCTACCTTAGAAAGTGTGTATGCTCTTCACTGGTCTCCTGATAGAGTTTATCTGGTGATAACTCTATTCCATAGTATACATTCTTCACAAGCAAGTACTTTCCAACTTCTCTTCTACCCATGAAAGCTTCTAACCATAGCATTAAGGATGGGTGGTATTATTATTATTATTATTATTATTATTATTATTATTATTATTATTATTATTATTATTATTTTAAAAAATTAAATACAATTTTTCCAAAATTTGGAATTCTCTTCATGTTCAGAATAGAAAAACAATGAGGTTTTTTTAAAAATATAATGAATGTGAGAGAAAAGGCTGATAGATTCTAATAGAACAGGCCAGGTACCAGATACAGAACCCTGAGCATCCCCAGACAGATACACCTACACCTCTTGGCATCTCTACATGCTCTGGGTGTCTTTGAGCATCCTCAGAACAATTCCTGGCATCACCAGATCCATCTACCAAAAGCAAATAGGTGCTCTCAAAACTCACAGGCAGCACCTAGATTAATATCTTGGACCAGGAAGACAGTCAGGGGTCCAGAGCTCACCAGGTGACAAGCTGCTGACAAGGCAATGATCACGTGTAAATGGAACATTGCTGGCTAATCAGAACAATCATCCACTGCAACCACCCAATGATCAGGATCCCTTTTAATCTTCCTGTGGGTTACCAGAAGCAAGGGGATGTAAAAATGGAGGGCAATAAATACACTCACCCTTTGCTCACAAGTCACAGTGCAAACTCACTGGCTCAGAACCATGGAAGCCTGAAAGAGCCCCACATTGGGCACCAGAAAACTGTCACCTTTGCCTCTGTAAGGTGCAGCCTCAACTGGACTCGCAGGCAATGACCTCACGATTATGGTCCAAGATACTGGTTTTATTATAAACAAAACTAAGAACTAAAACAAAGACTTGAGCACTCAAGGGTGCCATTGCCAGGACCCAGATGTACAGTGTGTGTGTGTGTGTGTGTGTGTGTGTGTGTGTGTGTGTGTGTATATATATATATATATATATATATATAATTTGTTACTAACACAGTTCCTTCCTGTCCAATTATCAGATTACAACACACTTCAGTCCACATATCACAGTCTGCCACCACTCTATTGCCTTTTATGGTCCAAGCGCACAAGAGGGGAAGGTTTCAGGACACTCCACCCATAACTGCTACCACAATGGCTACAGCTTACTCCACTTACATTACTGTGTGCTAACAATGTCTGCTGTCCACCAACATAGTATTTTCTACGGGTGTTAACTGTTGCCTGATAACATTTCATTTTCAACAGGTGCGAAGTAGTCTCTCTGCTGTTTGCTATTATTTTACTTTCAACATTGTGAAGGACTCCCTTGCTAATATGTTTGTCACCACAACAATTTAATTTCTGCAATTCTCCTTTTAGACATTAGCCTTGTGTTTAATTGCTGTATATTATGCAGTTGTTATTTCTATGGGAACAAGTTCATGCATATTAAACCAAGTGATGTTAGTAAGTTTTTCTATTAAATATGTACATAAACAGCTAAATGTAGGTGAGTTAGGCATTTTTATTTACATAATAATAATAATTAACAACAATATATAATTTGGTTATAGTCCGCCTTTTCCCGAGGGAATCAAGGCAGATTACAAAACCAAATATAACAATAAAACATCATAAGAATAAAAAATCATTATTATAAACAATCCCATATCCCAACCCTCCCCCCAGTCATAAAATAATAGTCAAGGAGCAATAAAATAGAGATTAAACATGATAAATTAAGTGATATACCTGTATTTGTGGTTTGCAACACAGAAATTTACCAGTAACTTGTAAAGCTTTTACCTTTATATTAGCAATAACTCTGGTCACTATATGTTAAATTATGGGGTGTCTTTTGTACATTTGCACTCTTGTACTTTTTATCTCAAATGTTTTGTGTATTTTAAAAAACTTCTTGACATGGCCATTGGCTAGCACAATAAACAACGATGAATTGAATTGATTAATTACATGAAAAGTTCTGCCTTCTGTGATTCTGGAACAAAAATTCAAGAGGTAAAAAGTGGTATTATACCCTTGCAAGATAGGAGGAGTGGAAACATTTGGACATATTCTTTACCTTGGTTTTTTCATTGAAACATTTGACTCACTTTCATTTTTGCCAAAAAGATACCTGGAAGATTTGATTAATTTATATATTGTATGTTTTATTGGGCTAGAATTTCCAGGTTACAATTAAATGGCTACTCTTTGTGCAGAATCACTACAAGTAGTTTGCTGACCAAGTAGCAATAGCTGCTGACAAATTAATTTAATATTGTTCTACAGTTTTTTTATAGGGGAAGATTTGAGGGATTTTATACTAATATATCATATATTTTAGATTATTTTAATTGCTATTTTTTTTTAATATGCTGGCCTAATGGACATAAAAGAGCCAGCATGGCATAGTGGTTTGAGTGCTGGACCAAGAAACCCACTGCTTTACCTTGGGCAAAGCATGCTCTCAGCTTCAGGGGAAGGCAATGACAAACCTCCTCTGAGCAAATCTTGTTGGCCAGTAATAATATTTGGGCAAGGCTAACTCCCAGTGCCATCTGGGTAAAAATCATGCAGCTACAGTGAAAAACAATGTACACAGCAGAGTATAAAAACTTCGCACCAGATATTGTTATAGGCAGTACGCTGACCATTTTTCACATTTAAAAGAAACAATCACAGATAGTTGATTCATCCAAAGCTCCTGGAGGCTTTTATCTTCAGTTATAATATATTATACTATATAATACAGCTTTGTTCTTTGTGGTAGCAACTAAGGCCCTGTGCAGACGGGCCATTAAGGCCAGCTTGGGGGTGGAGTCAGGGCATAGTGTCTGCATGATGTATGCCCCAACTCCACACCCACGGTGCCATCACAGTGCTTCTCTGGCACTGCATTTACATGACACAGTGCCAAAGGAGGGCCTTCAAGCCATGGCACCACAGCACCACAGTGCTGCAGCTATTCCAGGATGTGAAAAGGAGCCCTGGAAAGGCTGAATTGGGGCTGCAGTGTGCGGTTGCCATGGTCCCAATCTGGCACACCTGAAGGCGGCTGCAGACTGCCCCTTAGGGATGGTCTAAACAGCTCCTGACATTCCTTTCCCTGGAAACCAAGGGAGTACAGATTTCTGCCCCCCCCCCCCCCAAAAAACCCCTCTAAAACCCCCAATCTATCCAAACGCCGAGAGAGGGAGAGAGAGAGAGAGAGAGTTGTTCACACCTAGAAGTGTTATACTGGGTGTGTTTTTTTGGTAATTTTACCTATTCCTTGTCTTGGGATGCCTAAGGTATAATTTGCACTGCAGAAATAATACATTCTGACACCACTTTAACTGTCATGTCTCAGAGCTATGGACCTGGGATTTGTAGTTTTGTGAGATATTTATTTTTTGCTATCAGAGTGTTCTGGTGCCAGATCAAACTACACATCTCATAATTCCATAGCCTCAAGCCATTGCAGTGAAATCGGTTCAAACTACATTATTTCTAAACTGTTTAGATCTAAACTGTATTTCCAAATACACAGTTAAAGTTTTAAGTTACTGCAAGGCTAGACACTTGAGAGTTGAAAAAAAAATCATTATGGTGAAACAGAATTATTTCAGGGGCAAATCCCTTATATTTTCTCCCTTGTAGCTACACACTTGGTTCTTGGATTTAGTCTTAATTTCCTAAACAATGACTCATTTTTTGTTTTTAGGACTGCACTATTTCCTTATGTTATTGAGATAATGTTCACAACATTATCTGCTTCTGTGCCAAGAGGCAAAATTACCCATAACAAGCCCAGCTTTCTCTGATTCTGATAAGAGAAGCTCATTCCCACTACCTGTTAAACCAGATCGTGAATCGGTTTGAACCAGTTTAAACAACAGTCCAAATCACTGAAGCGATTCTGAGATAGGGGCCATGCGCTAGACCTATTTCTTTTTTATACTTATTTTTTCCATCTCTTTTTTGATAAATCAAATCTGCGCAAGTGTGAACCGCATGTGGATCAGAATCAATTCAAATTTTCCCTTCGGACAACTGGAACCAAATCATTTTTGCAGTTTGGGAGTACTCCTGGATCCATCACTACAGTTGTCATCTCAAGTAGATGCGATGGCCAGATGCTTAGTACCAACTTCGGTGGATACGCCAACTGTGTCCTTACCCGGACCAAAAGGAACTTGAAGCAGTAGTTCATGCATATGTAATCTCTCGTTTAGATTTATGTAATGCACTCTTTTTGGGTCTACCCTTGTACCAAGTTCGGAAGCTTAAATTAATCCAAAATGCAGCAGCCAGATTGGTCACTGGTATGTCTAGGTTTGACTATGTAACACCAGTGTTAAAATTTCTACACTGGCTGCCAATTAGCTTCCGGGCACAATACAAGGTGTTGGTCATTACTTTTAAAGCCCTATATGGCCTGGGCCCTAGTTATCTGCGGGAATGCCTCTCCCTACATAATACGCCCCACGCACTCAGAACATCGGGGAATAATTTGTTGGAACATTGTAATACTCGATTAACCACAACTTCCCATAGAGCATTCACTGCTGAAGCCCCTCAATTATGGAATAGTCTGCCAGAGGAGATCCGTTTAATCACTACCTTAGATGCCTTTAAGAAGGCACTAAAGACGAATCTCTTCCGATAGGTTTCCCCATCAGATTTGGTATAGAGATGATGATTAAGACCTCCCTCTCTAAGGATGATAGTATATGAATTGATGTTTGGAGATTTTAAGGAACTAATAGGGATACTAATATACTTAGTATTCGTATTTTATTGACTGTTCAATTGCATTGTATTATTTTAATGATGTAATCCCACTTCGATACTTGGAAGAGGCGGAACATACAGTATAAAAATTATTATTATTATTATTATTATTATTATTATTATTATTAATTTGAATCAATTCATTTGTAAATGGGAACCACAAGCGGATTATTTGGGAGGGAAAAATGTGATCGGGGCAAATCTAGTGGGAACCATGCACCGCTGTCAAATCAATCCATCGATTTGGATCGCACCCTGATTTGTCTGTAAATAGGACTGGGACCCAGAATTGTCCACCACAAAATGACCTTCCTCGGAGGCAAATCCTCTGCAAAATAGGATGTTGGTTAATTCCTGAAGAAATGGATTCCTGTCCTGGGATAATTCCATTCTTCCTCAGAATGATGTCTCCTTTCATGAGACCTTCATTTTCCATAAGAAAAGAGATCTGTCACCTAAGAATGCTTCTCCTGCTTAACTCACATAATACTTAATCTGGTTGCCTGTGTAACTGTTTATGTTGGTGCATTGTCACTGTATATAAGATGCTATGTCAATTGAAATGTGTCCCACACTGGGGCTACTGGAACTGGGCTCCCTTACATGCTTATCTTACTTTTATGCTTCTTCCAACCTTTGCAGCAGCCAATTTGATAAATAAGCCTTCACTTTTAAAAATTGTTGTGTGTTTTCCAGTTTTCTCTGACTTATGGCAATACTTTGATGAACTTATGGCTTGGTTTCCTTGGCAAAATTTGTTCAGAAGGGGTTTGCCTTTGCCTTCCTCTGAGACCAAGACAATGTGACTTACCTAACATCCCCCAATATGCGTTCAAACCATGATCTTTAGAGTCATAGTCCAAGTTGAGACCAGTACATCGCATTGGCTCTCCCTTAAAAATAAGGATATATAAATCAACTACAAGGCTCCACCAGATTCCACCAAGGGGAAATGTAATGGGGTATTTAGGTTTGTTGACTTCTTCCCCTCCCCCACACAGATGATTTGTATGAGGTGATATTACATATTTCAGCCAGCCACAAATGTGGATGCATAAATAACTTTTTTAAAACTAAAAAAGTGGGGCTATGGCATCAATTGTTACTGAGATCTGTGTGTGAAGACTTCATAGGGCTGTTTAATGTGTTCTATTCTTTGGCAGCACATTCCAGTGAGTCAAGAGGGTCAAGCATGATTTGCAAGCTTTGGCTCTTGCAACAAGTCAGAGCTGGCTGTAGCCGCACTCGAATACCACATTACCCATGGATGGCCTTCTGAAGTTGTCTTGCCCCCACACACCCAGAAGAAGATTGATGGTTCATGATCTCTGTTTGAGATGCCTCTGTTGTGGCCTATCTTCAGTTCCAGCTCACATATCTCACCCCTGGGCTGCAGGATAGTATAATTGATGTTCAATGTGCCTCAAGGGGTTAAAAGATTAATGTTCCACAAAGGTATCAAGCAAGCTGGGGTTTTGGGAGTTCGGCTGAGATCAGTTGTATTACATTTCACTAAGATGTACAAAAAGTAAATCATGCAAGAGAATATAATAATGAGAGCCATTTCAAAGAGGATTGCATGTAGTTATTTAGATTGTTACTGTCTGGTATTATAGATGATTAGTACAGTGGTTGTATATTTAACTGACTTTTAAAAATGAACAGCACCAAATATACTACCAGAAGAAGGGCAAGAAGGATAGAAGTAACCATGATCTAATATATATATATATATATATTACTTCAGTCTAGGAAGCATTGGTGCATTACAGACCGCCCAAAATGGGTGGTCTCGTGCCACTGCTGGTTGCTGCATCCAGGAACCGCCAAACCGTGTGGTTCCCGGGCGCAGCAACAAAGAAGCGCCAAAATGGTGCTTCTTCCTGTGCCCCGGAATAGGCGGCACAAGGCATGCACTCGCAGCACTACTTCCGGTGCGCATTATCCAGATGCTGCGCGTCCGCAACGTCAAAATGGTGGTGCCCATCTGTATGCGCCGCTGCCATTTTGACATAGTCGTTACATGCGAGGGGAAAGGCGTGTCAGGAAGCACTGCCCCTCGCGCGTAACGGTGGCACCCCATAGGGCCCGTCTGGAACATGCCATAGTTAGCAATATTCTTTTCATGTGTCTTTGGACATGCCATCGTTCCCAACTTCAGTTGTGAAAGGGGAACAATAATGACTGAGTACTAAAGTAATCATGAAAAAAAATACAAAATGCAGATGGTAAAGTATTTGGTTCTTTAAAATTATTTTGTAAGAAATATCTATCCAGCATTCTCTCATATTCCAGAGCAGTCTTCCACACCCCTTTTAAGTTCCAGGCCTCAAATCTTGTAGATGGTGACAACAGGAAGAGGAAAAAAGGTTTCAGGTGCCAGACATTATGAAGGAGGTAAGGCACCGGAGTAAGATGCTACTCAGAGTCAGCACATTATTCAACTAACCAATTAACAAGCAAACAAACAAAAATCCACCTTTCCCCCAATATAGGCCCCTTCTCTTGCTTGTGCTGTGTGATCCTGGAATATAATGCTGCTACTCATGGATTCTTGTAGGATTCTGGCCCAAGTGTTTTGAACTGCAGTTCTCATCATTCATACCCATTGACCAGGATGGCTAAGTCTAATGGATGATGCAGTCCTAAGATCCTGGATGACATTGAGTTGGGGACTGCTTCTTTAATGTCATGAAAAAATGCAACATGAGACACATTTCAAAACGTAGCCTATTCTCACAATGCAATTACAGTTGGCTCTTGCCAATCAAGGGCCTGCCATTCATGGATTTGAGCATCAATGGATGGCCCTGCTACATTGTCTCCAATGGCCGCACATGTTTGGCATGCCATCATTAAAACGATGGGACTTCAGGTCCCATGGTTTTGGGCATCAGCATGGTGTTTGTGTCTGGAATGCAATGATTGCAAAGGGTCAACTGTACAGCATTATGATTCTACTTAAACTGCCATGAGTGCATCCTATGGAATCATGAGGATTCTAGTTTGGTAGAGGCACTGGAGCAGCTCCATGACTGAGAATTCTAAATGCCTCTCCCACAACTTCCAATCCTAGGATTCCATGAGATGTTGTCATGGTAGTTATAGTGAAATATAGTGCTATAATGGATGAGAATGGACCCTAGATCTTCACTCCACACACAAACTAGTGAGAGCCAGAGAACTAATTTAGATCCTCACCTTGATGTTTTTGAGCATTGTCCCTTATCTTTCTCATAGAAAAGTGAATGGTTGATATCTATCCCTATGAAGAAATGGTAAGCACCACACTTGGAAACAATGTTGAGGTGCGGGAGAGGAAGAAGAAAGTGGTATATGTGGTGTGTTATGTATGGACATGAGTGTTTGAACACACATGTGTTTTCATGATGTGTGTGTGTGAAAGAAAGAGAGAGAGAATGAGAAAGAGAGAGGGAGGATAGTGTATGGATATATGAATATTTTGGTACCACTCTTTTGAGTGACCCCCACTTTTCCTGGAAAGAATGAAGAACTCCAGAGGCGAGAGGTTCTATTTCTTTGTAGAAGATGAATAGTAGGAAGAGAATATGCCTTTGTTGCCTTATAAATGCTCTCCCCTCAGTGAACATTTTGTCAAGGACACTATCAACAATGACATATAAAAGGTAATTATGAGCTTTGTATGGAGGGCTGTGTAACATTAAACATCAAAATGTGAATGGATGTACCAGAAGAGAGCAAGTGACTATTTCTTATCTGATTTAGGAGTGAAAAGTTATACCGAAGAATAAAACATGTTAATTAAGACCTTCCGTTTTTGAATGATGCTTAAAAATTCTTTCACTGAAGTTAGAAATTAAGTTAATTGGGAGCAGTTGGCATATTAGCATAAATGTCACAAATGATGATATTGAAATGTTAAGAAATGGCCTGACCCTCAGAAGACATTGTGATTAAAAGTACAGTTCTCTTGATGTAAGAACAACAGAACACTTCACCCCTGTAGCCTTACTCATTGGGGATCCTCTCAAGGGAAAATCTGCCCTTGGTTTCAGTTGCATTTGTGTGTAGCAACAGCTATGTTTAAAAATGAAAGAACATAGATTTATATTGTACTCTTCATCTGGGGTTCTCAAATACCTATCGACATACAAGAATAGCTACTTTATACTCTAGATGCACTAGTATCCCACCAGTTTTCCACGGGACATTCAATGGTACATGGTGGTCATGCACTGGGGAAACAGGATAACTGATCGCTTCCAAAATATGATCACTCTATATTTGCAGGCTGCCTGCTTTCCACTATTACTATTTTTAATAAATAATTTATAATGGAACATAAATGGATCAAGAATGCATAAAAGACTACACACATACACCAATAGCAATGATGTTACTGTCCAATAACAGTTAAACAAAACTATGGAAAGTAGCAAATAGAAATGTGATTTTTCAAATTTGTTGACCTATCATATACTGTAGGAGATTATCAAATGGGAGCAAAGTGGCTTGTTCCCATCCTAAATGCATGCTAATAGCCCAGTTGAAGGAGGGAGATTATCACACCTCTGTGTGCTCATCCTGTCCTTCTGCCGTTTGGATAAAGTAATGGAGCCATCTGTCTCGGCCCAAAGTTATTTCATTTGCTTGAAACCTATTTCTTTGATTGGCTATAGCAAATTGCACAAGACCTGGGTAAGATAAAGGGAAACAGGTTTCCATAATATGCTTAAGCATGATAAATAGTTTATCCTCACAATAAATGGCTTCATACAAGTCTCAGCAGATTCCCTGTGTTCTGATACACTGTATTCTCCCTTGATCATTTACTAGGGGTATAGCTACAGAGAGAACATTACCCCCTGTTCACCCCCCAAAAGAATTCTGTGTTCCTGAATTAAATTTTCCTTTAGTTCTCAAATTTTGGCTTTGGTGCAAATTAAAACTTCAGTTGAGCATTTAGGAACATAGGCGGGATACACACCGCCATATAGTACGTATAGGATACGTACTAGGGTTAGGAAGGGGCGGTGCTTCCGCACCCCCCTAACCCTAGTACGTATCCTATACGTACAAGATGGCGGCGCACCTTCTACATGGGCGCCGTCATCTTTACGTACTGGACGCACAGCGTCCAGACGTGTCGCGGCGCCTATGACGTCACGAGTCCGCGCCAGGCGCCTCGCGACATCATAGAGGCGCCGCAAGAAGAAGCTCCAAAATGGAGCTTCTTTTTTGCTCCGCGCGGGAGTCGCGCGGTTTGGCTGCTGCGGCTCCCGCACGGAGCAAATGGCGGCGGCGGGGGAGCGCCGCAAAGCGGCGGTTTGTACCCCGCCATAGTTTAGCATCCAAAGAAAAGAAGCAGGCAAAATTAGCATAGGAATTGGAACATAGCAAAATTAGCATAGGAATTGGTACCTCTGCCTGCCCCTTTCGCAAATATTCTGGGTGTGAACAAATC
>NC_056525.1:141637272-141716767 GCF_019175285.1 Sceloporus undulatus
TCTTCTTCTTCTTCTTCTTCTTCTTCTTCTTCTTCTTCTTCTTCTTCTTCTTCTTCTTCTTCTTCTCCTTCCTCCTCCTCCTCCTCCTCCTCCTCCTCCTCTCTCTCTCTCTCTCTCTCTCGTTCTGTCTCATTCTCTATGCAATTTGGGGACTGAAGGAAACTTTCAAGGAAAAAAACAGAATTCTCATTTTGAAGGGCAAAAGTCTCATTTTTAGCTCCCCTCGGGTACACACTGACATCCACTCCAGTGCACTGCTTGATGTCTGCTAATTTTAAAGAGATACCTTTTAAAACTATTGTGGTACATGGAATTACATAGGCTCTTATCCAAATTGCTAAGCACACCCCCACATTTTCACTATATCTGTCTTTTAGAGATTTGTCTGGATATTCAGTACCATATTCTATTTTCAATGGATATATCAAACGAGAAAGCCTTCAGTGCCATGGTCAAGTTTAAAGCAATGTTGCATCTTTATTTTAAGATGTATATTTCAAGTAAACCTGGGTGAAGGATATAACTGTTTTAGAGATAGCACTTGTAAGATATTCTGGCAGCTGCTTTCATTGCTGAAACCAAGCAAATGAGCTTTAAATTATGCCCTGTGAGTCTATATGGCAGGTTCACAGACAATATAGTTAAACAATATTCCTCTGGAGAAAATGCCCCTGCATAAACTGTGCCACAGGGTTACTCTGATTAGACAGCCCCTTTCCTAGGAAAGCTAAATGGTTTTGCTTATGGAAATACAGATAACTAGACTTCTTACAGCAAATCGAATTAACTGTCCGTAATGCCCTTATTTTTGTCCAAATATGATTGCTTGTTCTAATTTTGTTGTTGCTATTGTTGCTGGGGCATGAATTTCATAGATAACTTGAGCATATTTCTACCATTCTTCAAACAATTAAAATCTAAACAGTCAAACTGAGCTTCCATTTACTTTGACAGGATAGGACATGCCAATTAAAGCTGCATATGCTGTATATAAAACTGGAAGAGTAAACAGTTCTGCTTTATTTATTTAGAGTTATAAATGTGCTCCTCATCTTTTGTAGCTTGATGAAGCTGCAAACACTGTCCCACCACCCCTAAAAGGGATTACATCCTGTCAGTTCTCTGACAGCCATTCCATCAGGTTGCAGAGCAGAAGGACAGAAAAGAAGCAGGGCTTTTTCCCCCCTGAAGGGTCACCTGTCTTTACCTAACTGCTAGCTAAAACAGCCATTCCATCAGTCTACATGGACTATTTCTGCTTAACCCAATACAAAATGTGATTTTCAGACAGAGGTGGGAATTTTGTCACTGCACAAATATTGTTAGACTGCAGCTTTGATGGTTCTTCATCACTGGCTGTACTATCAAGGGCTGCTGGGAGTTGCAGGCCACCAAATATTAACTTAGCCAACTTTTAAGGTCTTTAGGGGAAGGCTTTTTCTGTGTCCTGACTCCTGTCACTATCATAGCTTCATTTGGTAGTGATACAGCAATTGTCCTCACGGGCCAAATAAAACATCCTCTGTCTGTTCCCATGGTAATGTGTCAGGATGACACAGGGCCCAGTCTCTGGTTCTGATGTGAACTGTCTGGATGACATCAGGCCAGTTCAGCACCAAGTCCACAATATATCCCCCCCTTTTAAAAACTCCCCTTTGGTCTGAATCTTCCTGCATGATCCAGAGCCCTCTGTTGCGATGCCAGGTGGCTTTTCACACATACATTCTGCTATCTTGCTTAGTAAGACCACTACTGTGGCAAGTTCTTCACACTGAAGACAGAATGAGGTGCCCAGCCATGTCATTGATGCTGGGCATTTTGCTCTGATCTCAGGGTGACTGCCTCACTGCTACTGTGGCTATGCCAGGTGGTACAGCATGACACATATGCAACATCTGCCTGGTATCACAATAGTGGGTCCAAGCTAATTAGAGGATGCCGGGGCAGCTCAGGGGCAGCCTGTTCCCACAGATTCTGGCCTATGTGGACCTGGCCTCATTCTATGTATGTTTAGGCTACAATCCTTTGCCCCTCAGTTAGTCTCAAAGGTACTACATTACCCTTTGCATAATGATTTCTTCTGTCTAGTATTATATTTGTTGTTGCTAAGAGTCAGAGCATTCTCAGGAAGGTGCTTCAAACCATTGTTGATTTATACCTGGCTCTATCACTAGTCAAAATCAGGCAACTGTCCCTGGTGGCAGATGGGGAGAGACATCAGTGGCAGCGCCCCAGTCATTCATCGTGACTCCCCCAAGCACACCCAACTATCTCCCTCCCCCTGCCATTTCTTTCCAGCACCCTCACCATGTTGCCCTTAGTTGGGATACTTATTTTTGTCTTCTGTTTGGTTTGCTACATCTTGCCTGATGAAGAAGCCCATGGAGTTTTAAAAGTTTGCAACAAGTATATTGCACATTTTTGTTGGCCAATAAAGGTATCATTGATGGATTTTTTTTTGTATTAGTTGGGATAGGGGTATGCTATCTTTTCCCCACGACTGAAGTATAATTCAACTGCCAATTGAATTGGTTTCTGTACATGGAATGAATGAGAGTGTGTATATACTTTTGGACCTTTATATGTATGAAGGATCCATTCTCGATGCCGACCCACCCACCCACAGAGGTGAAAAAATATGGCACCTCAAGTGCCATTGTCTCTAATGGAGGACAATACAAGCATGGCTGCTATCTTGGCTGTGTGCACACACACACACCCAATTTGGGACAACAGGGCTTGCTATCTGTGGATGCTCAGATCCATGGATGGCAAGCCCACAGATGGCAAGGTCCCATTGTACACCATTTTGTCTTTTGACTCCAGTGGCAAAATAGCTTGTGCTAGCCCATAGGTCATTTTGTTTGCTCCCTTCCATGCCTTCTATGTCTCCCAAAAATTATTTTTAAGATAGGATAGACAGATCTGTACACCATATTCCAAATGGGGCCATGTCAGAGATCACAAAACAGCATTTTGATGCTTGCTGCTTTATTTTTAGTCTCTTGGATAACGATTCCTGAAACAGTTTTTCTTCTCTGACCTAGCATAACTATTTATTGGATAGTGACCAGTTTAGGCTGATTCTGTGCATGATTCTAGATATTCCCACACATAAAATTGAGCGTGAACTGAGCCAGTGATGAAAGCATTGCCTGTCTTTTTTCAGGAAAAGGTTGCACATATAGGCCCCAGTCCTGCAAATGCACTGTGCTAGTGGCGTCACTTTTTCTAGGGTTATGTAACATAGACTTGAATCTGATTATTAGTTCCATCTAGAATAGATCTGTTGAATCAGTTATATTTCCTTATGTGTTGGCTTGCCACTGCTAAATTGATTCATTGGGTCTGTTCTAGGTGAGACTAAACAACATGGTTCAGGATAAAATTTGAGAACCCTGAATTGTTTGCACTATCCCTCTAATTTATTTCCTTCATGTTTGTTGTACCTATACCTTTTCCCTCCTACCATACTGCCTATCCCAGTTTTAAATAGACCCCAACCATAGAGTGGATCAAAATAATTGGGAATGGTTTTATTTTTGCTTCAAAGCTTTCCAATAAAGCCAGCAAGGGTGGTAAGGCAAGAACACATAGCCTTCTTTTTCACTGGTGTCCCACTACTGGATAATTATTACTGGTGTTTATCTCATGCCAATTGTCAAGATTGCTTCCACTTTAAACAAGACCCAAGTGTCAGGAAAACAAATGCATTTTGAATTAAGAAGTTTATCGTTCCTGATAAGGGCTCTTTTAACAGAGCCTTAACAACAGCCAGTGGTTAATAGCTAAGATAAGAACAAAATTATGTGCTTAACCTCTTTGCAGCAGGTGGTGTTATTTAGATTGTTGCCGTAAAACATCAACACAACTGGAGGCCTTGGAGGTGATCTTAGTTCTGGCACAGGGTTTTGTTTTGATTTATTTTCAGATGTACGATGGATAGTAAAATATCAGCAAGCATAATGCAGCAGCTCAAGTATAGAGAAAAGGGTACAGAGATCTGGCATATTTTAAAATGAGTATCATTTCTTTAGTGGCACTCTGATTTTAGAATGCACTCTTGTGGGGAAGAAGATAGGTGCTAAGGTATTGCCAGGTATTTTAAGTCAAATGCTGAAATTTTAAATCTGTATTAAAAGTTAGTATTTGAATTGATGGGGTTTTTCTTTGGCCGGTGCCATACTTTTTTTTTTTTTTTTTTTTGCTTCTGTTTATCTTTTTGGCTCTCAAATACACATGTACTTAGTGATCTAAATCCTATTATTATTCCTGACTAGAATAGGTCCATAGAATCAGTTAGATGTACTGACATATTGATTTACCATTCATCAACTGATTCAGTGGATCTACTTTAATTGGGAATAATAATCAAGTTTCTAGTAAGTAGCAGCATTGTTGAAATATGTAGTTTCTAGATTGCCTGAAAATTTAGGAGTGCCATTAGGGAGTCTCAACAATATATATCCAAAAGTTTTTCATCAGGGGCTGCTGCCATTCAAGAGTTTTAGTTGCCAGGATATGATGGAGGCCTCAGATAGGCTGGTCACAATATTTACTTTTAGCTGCATGTAGTGGTCCTCCTCTATTTTGTTCCCTTTGCCTTTCTCCCACCTCCTTAATTCTGGCTGAAATTTTCTCCTCTCTCTTTCTCAGTCCCTGTCCTTCTGTTTTTTATCCTCTTTCCTGACC
Organism: Sceloporus undulatus; assembly: GCF_019175285.1. Lineage (NCBI taxonomy): Eukaryota > Metazoa > Chordata > Lepidosauria > Squamata > Phrynosomatidae > Sceloporus > Sceloporus undulatus. The sequence goes on from NC_056525.1 coordinate 141,641,965, forward strand.
TACTCCCTCCTTCTGCTTGCTACACTCATCACCTTTCTTCTCCTTCCCCACCCTGCTTGCCTTCCTTTAACTCTTTTTCCTTTGCCTCCACACCAAAGAAAAGTTTGCAGACATAGTTCTGGTGATCTGCAAATGCAAATGTGATATGTTGAAACTATAACTCATCATTACAATCATTGCCATCTACTCCAAATATTTGCTGATGACAATATGGTAATGATGATAACAGGGATAAGAGAGGATCCTGAAAAAAGAAAGAAAGTCTAATCAGTGAAGGACACTGATGAATGGGAGCTATCCATTAAACCTGCCTGGAATTCTGCACCAGGAGAGAGGTGGAACAGAGATGAAATGAATTTTTGTTTGGAAAAATTCCTTTGGTTACACTGTAACTCCCATGTATTAAAACAGTACCTGTGTGAGTTTATTTTGCTGATCAAAGAAAAGCTCAGAAACCCTTTTTGTAACTTGTACTATAACTTCTGCATGTTCTCCAAAACAGTGCTTGAAGAGTATTAAAAACAGAGCTGGGAAAATTTTGGAATTTAGATTTTCTCTTCAAAACCCAATTTGGGGATTTTTGCTTGGACTACAACAGCAGTGTGTAGTTAAGCAACAATGTTTGAAAAAGAGATTAAAAACTAGGGCTAGGAAACATTGTATGTGTATTCCTTCCACATTCAGTGTAACCAGAAAAAATATTTTCTTATTCATTTGACTATGTTTTTTTTATTTGAATGATATGTTTTGAGCAGTTAGAGTCAATGCTTAATGATTCATGCTTAATAATAAACCAGCCCCCACCCACTGAGACATGATCAGCTGTACCATTGCCTCATTGGGACCCACTCCCTATGGCAGCGCCACAGAGACTATTACTAGGTCTCAAATTTTGGAATTGAAACCAGTGGGATCACTAGAGGTGGTGTCACCCAATGCAGTAACTAAGCCTTACGAGTGGTAAAAGGAGAGGCATTACTTGCTTATGGTGAGACCTCTGCTTTCTCTGCCTGCTGAATGTCATCCCAGGCCTTCTAGGCTCAGTGGATAGAGAAAGGAGAGGCATCATTCATTCCCCTCACGCCTTCTCTTCTGCTGAGTGTGAGTTCCAGTGTTTAAAAAATAGATAAATTTTTGGACTATAATTGTATCAATAGTACTAGCCATAATGGTTATAAATTACCTTCACTATCAAAATCGGTAAATTTTTGAATACCAATTACAGGAGAATATGAGTGTAAGGTTGCTATTATCCTCATGTTTTGCTTATGAGAACCTCATGGGCAGATAGTTGGGTAGTACAGGAATAGTACACTGGAATAGATGAGTCATAGCTATGATCAATGACAGCTGTCTTGATGTTCTTACATCTACGTGCATCCATTTCATAGGAGGAAGTGGTTCAATGGGGCCTTCTTTATCACAAGGAATACAGAATGGGTATTATTTTGATCCAACTCTTCTTGATATGTTCATTGTGTATGGATTTCATTTGCTGCACAGGCTCTGTCCTTTCTTGGACAGAGGAAACATTGATCCATTTTGCCTAAAGCCAGGATTGATTACTGAATTGGACTGCACATGAAGATAATTCGTGCACAATGGAAATATAATTAAAATAAAGTAAAAGCCTAAAGGAAAGGGAAATGCTTTTAAACAGTAGTATTCAAGGTGTAGTCCATGTACCAGTGCAAGTCCCAGATTCTTTGGCTGCCAGTCCCTGACGAGTTTCCAGGAAGGAAAGAAAATTGTAGCCAATGGTCACACAAATGATATCAGTCCCTGACACATTGGAGGTTGGAGTGGGTGGATGGAGAGATGTCAGCTCCCATATTAGATAGCTTGAGATCTACAGCTTTAAAACACATACAATAATTTTTACTATTTAATGTAAAGCTAAATGTTAGTACATTATGACCAGAACAAACTCTTTGGATTCTTACCCACTTCAAGTCCTATTTTTGGAAGCAAAGGTGACAGAAGTTCAAGAAACATATACATAATACATGCAAACATATGTACCTGATGGAAAGGCTGGGAGAAGTTCATTTTGGCGGACAATTGGTTCTAGGGTCTAGGCTTGTCTCAAATTAAGCATATATATATATATATATATATATATATGAGAGTCCTCTTGCCAAGCAAATGCCAAATATGTTTTGATCAAACATTTATCATTTCTTTGGCATTGTACCACCCACCTCCCTGACCATTCATGTGGGTTGTCCTTCTCCTCTCTTAGTATCAATCTATCAGACCTATGCATAGAATCAAAATGATATATAGAACCATATCAAACCTTGCTTGCAGATGTGGCAGATGAATAATTGCTGCTGAACTAAGATGCCAATCTAGCCCACAGAAAGTGTCCTCCCAGAATTTACTGACATGCAAGGAAAAATTGTCACTTCCTAGCATGCTGCTTTTCTTTTATATACTGAGTAAGAAGACTGCAGTACCCATTAGGCTTTTTTGTTCTCTTTTACAATCACTCATAAGCAGCTGTCAGACATGGTGTTTCTAACTCTTTCAAGCATCAATAGTGCTGTGGCTGGTAGCTGAAACACACTGATTCTAGAAGAGTGCTTCCACTAGACTGCTGAGTGACTATTAACTGTGGCAGATCAACAGGATCTTTTCCATCTGTACACCTGAAAAAAAAAGCTAAGGCTGAATTATTTTTTTAAAAAAATCTCTTCTTCCCCACACCCAGCTCCACCTCTCCTTACGGTCACTACAAATGTGGTTGAAGACACAAGGTTTCTAACCTTGACTTTCAGTAGTTCAGTTCTGAAAGATCTAGTCATGTGCAGATGCATGTCAGTTTTGGTATCTCCCACATTCATTAGAAAACAGGACAAACCCTCAAGGTCCTTCCAACCAGAATATGAAGAAAACTGAAAATATGGGTAAATTTTGCTTGAAACCAAACTGAAACACATCTGTCACCACCTGTCCTTAGTTTTCACTGTACAGCCTCCCTCTACATATTTAAATTTTCTGTTATTACCACAAGGTTAGTAGTTGCATGCTACCTGGCCTGGGCCAGTACTCCGCAAAATTTCTATTTGGACTAACTTGTAGATGCACCCTTCCTGGCAGCCTGTGGCCATGCTGGGTGAGAAATTTTTCAATAGATGTAGTTCCAAAAAGCACTTCTCCACAGCTTTTGTGAAGGCCTACAATGGAGAAAGAGTGACGATAGGATAGCCATGCTTCGCCTAGCAGCTAAGATATTAACATATTTAAGAAGACCATGTGATTATGGTCTGAGTGCTATTATACATGTTGTATTTAAGTATTGGATACCTATAGTGAGGTGCTTATGATTCTCTTGAAGTCAAAAGGCAATCATGTGTACTTCAGAATATGACATTTTAAAAGGCAGTGACAGGAATGAATCAGGTCCCAGCTTCTGAATATTTTAAAGAGATAAATTTCAGATTGTAGAGATGCGTGCCCTTCTAACTTATTGAAAAGAACGTAATATTTTCTATAGATATATCCATACTTAGACAGTTAGTGCATCTGTGTCATTTTCTGTGCATTTCAGTTGAGGCTGAAGCCATTACCAAAACTAAAACAAAACATTCCACACCCCCTTGGTAGCAATTATAAAGAAATGATTCCACTGCTCCTCTCTCACTTGGAAGAAAGGATATGTACTCATATGAACTCAGGTTCACAAGGAAAACAGAGCATAGAGGTGACAAACTGAAAGATATAAAGGTTGCAATATCTTTTTAAACCAACAAGAAAGTCATGTCTTATATTTTTAGCACCTTGTCTTCCCAGATGCCATCTCTGTCAAGTACCATTCAACCTCACATGAACGAGTGATTTCACATAGTTAAATTATTCTAATAGGGTGATTCCCAGGAACAAAATCAACTGGTGCTGTCTCTAAAAGAACAACAAAATCATTTTAATTCCTGAAGGGGAGGGGGGAAGGAAATTTTACATACGCACACATCTATATTTAAAACTGGCTCCACTGTAGTAAGATTCCTGTGACCCTTATAAGAGGCACATTCTAACCTTCCTTTTGGATTCCTTAAAAGCGCTTATCAAGATGAATGAGAACAGTAGTATGTAATTTGAAAAATGTAATTGCTTTTCTCTCTGGCTTTCTCTAAGCATTTTCAAGGTCACCCTTAAAAGGGGAAGATAAACCTTTAAGTCCTGCCTTCTCCTGGTATTCCATGTCAGCATATATTGTTGTTTTTAAAGGAACCCTTGCTACTTCTGGACTGATAGTGTGTGCTTTTGTTTCCCTCACCCCAAACTCTGCTGCTTCTCAGTTTTATTTCCAATTTTTATTATTTTTGACTGTGTTTCATACATTTATTTCATGGAGGCTAAAAGCAACCTTGACATTCACTGCTATCATTCATTTAGATATGTATTAATAGTTGTAGTGATAATTGAGAGTGTTTGATTCTACCTTAACTCTCTTCTGCAGTTTGTTTATTAACAGCATAGTTATATTTAACTAATTAGTTATAACAAACCTTGCAATGTGCTTTTTAATATTGTAGAATTCTCATAATAATTCTCCTAACATAGTTATTATTTGAAGTCAAAGGCTTTCATGTCCGGCATCCATAGTTTTTTTGTGGGTTTTTCAGGCTATGTGGTCATGTTCTAAAAGAGTTTATTCCTGACGTTATCTGTGGCTGGCATCTTCAGAGAATGTTGGCATAGAAGAGAGCTGGGGTGTTAATCTGTGTATTGTTCTGTTGTTGATGGCAGGGCCTCAGGGTGGGAGGATATGCAAATAGGATTGGTGTGCTAATTGGTGATCAGCAGATCATGATCACCAATTAGCAGACACTAATCCTATTTGCATATCTTCTCACCCTGAGGCCCTGTCATCAACAGAACAATACACAGATTAACATGGAATTTCCTTCCTACCCAGGGTCACACAGTGTGTGTGTGTGTGTGTGTGTGTGTGTGTGTGTTCGTGTGTGTATCTCCAGCTCTCTTCTATGCCAACATTCTCTGAAGATGACAGCCACAGATGCTGGCAAAACATCAGGAATAAACTTTCAGAACATGGCCACATAGCCTGAAAAAATCACAAAAAACTATAGTTATGATTTGTTTGGAACTGCTAAATACACATGATATTCCTGTTTATAATGGACTGGATCTAGATTTACTGAGTACTCCTGTACATGTTTGTTGAGAAGTAAATCCACTATGTAACCTATTCTCAATATGTTTGCATAGAATCATAGAATCGTAGAGCTAGAAGAGACCAGTAGGGCCAGCCAGTCCAACCCCCTGCCATGCAGGAAATCCAAAATCAAAGCATCCCCAACAGATGGCCATCCAGCCTCTGTTTAAAGACCTCCAATGAAGGAGACTCTATCACCCTCCGAGGGAGTGTGTTCCACTGTCAAACAGCCCTTACTGTCAAGAAGTTCCTCCTAATGTTGAGGTGGAATCTCTTTTCCTGTAGCTTGCATCCATTGTTGCGGGTTCTGTTCTCTGGAGCAGCATAGTTTTGCAGCCTTAGGCACTCTTCACATAGACTCACTAAAATAAACAGAACTTAATTTAAAGCATTGGTACACTGATAATATAGAAACATGCAAAATGTGCAGCCTCTAGTCTATTGTTTTGTAAGAAACAATGACAATAAACAGACAGACCCAAAGGGGCGGCGTTATGCTGCACCATTCAGAGCCGGATCTGGGCCATGGCAACTGCACACTGCTGTCCCAATCCAGTGCTTTGCTGGCTCTAAAAGAAATGGCAAAATGCCACTCCTTTTAGAGCTGGCAAAAAGGTGCCCTTACCATGGCAGCGACACTTTTTGGTGCTCCTTTCAGTGTTCAGCGTATAAATGCCATACCAAAGGAGCACTGTAATGCCACCTGCCATGTGGTTATGTGGGCTATGTGGGTGGCGTGATTCTCGCATGGGGGGCATCATTGGTGCATGCATCGTCACACCTAAGTTTGAAATTTATGACTCACTTCTAATGTTCAGTTTCCTGTGTTAATTACAAATATTACATGAAAAAGTGGCTTTTGGAGGAAAGGCTAGCTAAAGTCTGTTTTAAAGGCTGTAAGAGAAAGCATTGGAGTGAAGAGGAAAGGATGCTACAAAGCAGGGTAAAAACTACAATAGAATAATTAGCATTTAAGGGTCCATATTGTTTTTGATGACTTGCTTGATATAATAATACTGTACCTTTATTATTATTACCACTACCACTACCAGGAATGCACATGACTACTTTGTATGGTCCCTGACTTGCTATCAATCCTCACATTTTTGTAAGGTAGAGTTGCTGAGAGGTTGTGATAACTTAAAATCACATGGTAAATTTCTTGACCAAGGTGGGAATTGAACCTTCTCTCTTCCAAATTCAGCAATTTAAATTTTATTCTATTCGTTCTCACAGCAGACTAGTTACTATAAAAATAGTAACAAGGTGGAAGCATATTGGTAGGAAAAATGTAACTATGAATTTGTGAAATGTGTATAACTAGAATGTAAATTAATGATATAGTGGTCCCTTGTTATACACTGGGGTTTGGTCCCAAGATCCCCCACGTATAACAAAATCCGTGGATGCTCAAGTCCCATTAAATATAATGACATAGCAAAATGGTGTCCCTTATTTAAAAAAATGGAAAATCAAGGTTTGATATTTGAAATGTATACTTTTTTGGAACATTTTCAAACTGTGGATGGTTGAATCCATGTATTAAACAAAATCTGTGTATAAGAAGGGCTGACTGTATATTTATAATAATTTGCATAATAAATAAGTCAGATTCTGCGATTTGAGAGGCTGAAATGTTGTAACCCTATTTGGAACTTCAGCTTCCATGTTACTACACAATTGGCTTTTAAATGGGTTTCACCTCACATCACCTGGAGAGGAATAGATTGGAGAAGACTGGGACAAGTCTTCTTATGTTCTTAAAATCTGCACTGGAAGACACCCAAAGGATGCAGTAGTGGAGAAGAAATATTTCCTTGGTTCTGTCACTGCCATTAACCAAATTGTCCAAAATGTGTGGTCACTTATGTTTGACTGGCATCTTCATGACTTATTCTTGACCTTAAAAGTAACCATCTTCCAGTTTGCTTCATTGCCCTTACCTCCAGTGTATACCAATAAGCTGTACGTGTTTTTTCTCAGCAATAGAGGGCACTTGGGAGCAATGTTATCAACTGTTTCAGTCATCTCACCATTGCAGACAGCCAAGAACACTACTAGGGCAGATCACTGGTTGGATGTCCAGGGTCCAAGAGCCCAATGGATAGACCCAGGCCAAGCCATTTTCCTGCTTAAGATAAGGGTCATAATGAGACCTTTCTCTGTTCCTTATATAGAAACCAACAGGCTTGGCAGTTGAATCTTCACTGAAAACTGGATTATGTTCCCTTTTCTGTATGAGAACAGCAGGCTTCTTTATGGTGTACAGAAAGAAAATTGTATATAAAGCAAAGCCAACTCTGTCCTCCAAGCTAAGGAAATGGCCCAGAGAGATGAGGGCCGTTGTTCAAGAATAATGGCTGGGAAACCCTCAGCACCTGCACCATGAGGCAGTTGCATCACTGTTCCTCATAGGATAATAGAATTGTAGAGTTGGAAGAGACCACAAGGGCCATCCAGTCCAACCCCCAGCCATACAGGAAATCTCAATCGAAGCATCCCCTGTGACAGATGGCCATCCAGCCTCTGTTTAAAGATCTCCAAAGAAGGCGACTCTACCACACTTCAAGAAAGTCTGTTCCACTGTTGAACAGCCCTCACTGTCAGGAAGTTCCTCCTAATGTTAAAGTGGAATCTCTTTTCCTGTAACTTGCATCCATTGCTCCAGGTTCTATTCTCTGGAACAGAAGAAAGCAAGCTTGCACCATCCTCAATATGACATCCCTTCAAATATTTAAACAAGGCTATCATATCACCTCTTAACAATCTCTTCTCAAGGCTAGACATACCCAGTTCCCTAAGTCTCTTCTCATAAGGCACAGTATCTAGATCCTTCACCATTTTGGTCTCCCTCTTTTGGACATTTTCCAGTTTCTCAACATCCTTTTTGAATTGTGCTGCTTAGAACTGGACACAGTATTCTAGGTGAGGCCTGTCCAAGGCAGAATAGAGTGGCACTATTATTTCCCTTGATCTAGATACTATACTTCTATTGATGCAGAGACAGTCTTGTTAGAGGCCCAAAATGTAGTTGCTCCCATCACTGGCTCACTGCCTGCTTTCCCACTACTAGCCTCCTCCTCCCCTTCACCAATAGTCTACTTGTTTTCACCCTGCTTCCTGTTAACTGTGCCACTAAGGGTTTAGTCCATAAAGGAGAAGAGTGTGACACTCAGCATGTTTCTTTTAATGATAATGATGATGATGATGATGATGATGACATAATTTTTATAGCCAACCTTTCCCCGATGAATTGAGGTGGGTAACAATCATAAAATCACAATGACATTAATTAAACATAATTCCCTAACCCCCAATTAAAATAGAAAACATCATAAAATACAATAAATTTACTAAAATCAATCTAAATTTAACCCTCATTAAAATGAGGCATTGTGGGATAAGTAAAGCAACCACAGTTATGGGACAATGGGAGAGCCTGTGTATCAATCTGAGGATGCCTGCCGGAAGAGATCCATCTTAATAGCCTTTTTGAAGGCATCAAGAGTTCTAATATGACAGATCTCCTCCGGCAAGTCATTCCAAAGTTTAGGAGCGGCCGATGGGAAGGTCCTCTGGGTCTTCTTTTGCTGTAGTAAGTTGCTCCCAGAGGACCTGAGTGGATTGTATGGAAGAAGACGCTCCCTCAAGAAAGCTGGACCTAAGCCATGTAGGACTTTAAAGGTTATTACCAACACCTCGTACTGTGCCCAGAACCTAATAGGCAGCCAATCTAAATATTTTAAATATTTTAAAACTGGTATTATGTGGTCACCTCTAGATGTTCTGGCGACCAACCTGGCTGCCATATTTTGAATTAATTGGACTTTCTGAGTTAGGTACAAGGGTAGCCCCATGTAGAGCCCGTTTTCCTAAACAGCCTTGAAGTGGTCTCATTTGTATCTAGAGGTGCATTTAGGAAATCAACATGATGGGTACCACTGCATTCTTCTAAAAGTTTGAATCAGAAAGAGAGCAAAATAAATGGTAAGGGGGACGGGAGAGTGAGCAGGGAGAGAGAAAAAAAATACCAGGAGGGTGATACATGTTTTTTTAATGAAGTTTTAATGAAGAAATACCAATAGAACTATTGAAATGTGATTGCCTTTCACATATTTGCAATAGCGCTAATGAATCATAATCTGCAAGCCATTGACAGTTTTTTTTATCGTCAGTGAGTTATTCCACTTCCACGACTCTTCCATGATGATACAATAATGATAGGAGGGCGACGTTCTGTAAAAATCTTTGCCAGTTTATAGTGGCAAGAGCTTGATGGAATTCCTATGGTCTCAGTTCTCCCTTCGTAATCTCCTTGTGAGGAAACAAGATTCCTAGACACATGTGGGTAGTCTTAGGCTCTTCCTGTGTCCAGGCAAAGAATCGCTGGTCAGAAATTGCCTGTGTACCAGTAATCATTGTTACTGTAGCTTTCTCTATCATGGAGCTCAATGGAGAAGATGTCAGTCCACTATGTTCCCACCTGGAAGTCAACAGTGGAGTAATCAGGATTGTCCCTGCCAAATCAAAACAGTAGGAGGATAAACACAAACATTAACTCTCCAGATCTGACCTTTATATCTCAGGGCTGGTGGTGAGGTAGTGCTGGTGGAATCTGTATGCCTGTTTTGTTCAGTATTTCACTCTTCTGTGATCCTCCTCTTTCTATCTTAGGATCACATGACTCGTGACCAATTTTCTACTGTTAAGAAGACTCATCACAGGCTGCATCACTTCAAAAATTAAAGTAAAAATGGCTAAGGTCTGAATCTTATAAATTCTAGAACAGACCCATTGAATCACTGGGGTTTACCTAACTGTTGAGACTTAGCATTCAACAACTGATTCCATGAATTTGTTTAGTTGGGGCAACCAAGATTCAGGACTAGAAATCCATCTGCAGTTATTTTGTGGGGGGAGAACACCCTTGTTACTCTTTTTTGGGAATGGGGATGGAAAATATATGCCCTGTGTTTTGTTTTCAGCACTTGTAAGTTTTCACAATTTTAATTGTGACTGATTTTGTTTTCAGGGGAGGTGGGCATGAGGAGATTAGATAAGTGCACACAAATGGTCCCAGGAGTCCATGAGGCCTGCAATCTGTTTGATTCCTAACCATGATGTCCACCAAGTTCTTCAAATGAGGGCCAAAACAGACTACAGAAATAATCCATTTTGAGACCACTTTAACTGCCCTGGCTCACTGCTAGGGAATTTAGGGAACTGTCGTTTGTTGTGACATCAGAGCTCTCTAACAGAGAAGGCTCAGTGCCTCACAAAACTACAGTTCCCAGAATTTCCTAGCACTGAGGCAGGGCAGTTAAAGTGGTCTCAAGATGGACTGTTTCTTCAGTCTGTTTTGGCTCTCATGAGTCCTCTTTCTGCATCAGTTGTCAACACTGGAGGTTTGGCAAGTGGTTAGTGGACCTCACTGTCTGTGACATCCAGATTGTGAGACACTCTGGGAGGTTTGCCTGGGACCTACCATGATGCCATTCTTTACCAGGTGAAGTCCTTTGTAGATTTCTAGCCTTTTAACTTCCAAAATATTTAATCTCTCATTATTGCTTCACCTCTGCTTCAAATTTAATAAATTATTTTTGACTCTTTGCTCTTTCACATGTTATATTGTACTCATCTTATTGGTTTAAATTTATTCAATTTTAATTTTTTACTGTTAATTTAATTCGTAGAAAGCCACCCTGGAAACCTGTTGAAAGGTATGGTCCCTGTGGGTTTGCATGTATGTGTGTGTGTGCCTTCAAGTCACCTGTTGTCTTATGGTGACCCCATATATTTCATATAGTTTTCTTAGGCAAGGAATAATCAAAGGTGGTTTTGCTAGTTCCTTTGTCTGAAATATATCCTGCAGCACCTGTTATTCATTGGTGGTCTCCCATCCAAGTACTAAACAGGGCTGCTTATCTTCCAATATCAGACAGGATTTTTTGTGGGTATTTCGGGCTATGTGGCCATGTTCTAGAAGAGTTTTCTTCCTGATGTTTCACCAGCATCTGTGGCTGGCATCTTCAGAGAAACCTTCTAGAACATGGCCACATAGCCCAAAAACCCCAGAAAACACTATGGATGCTGGCCATGTAAACCTTCGACTCCACATCAGACAGGATTTGTTGTCTTTAGGGCATTTAGGCCCTATGTAGACATTAAAACACAGAAACCATACCACAAGCAAACTATATTGCACTTTCAAAATGTTTGTAGTATAGTAGCCCTCTGCACCATCATCACCATCATCACCATCTTCAGCATCTTGCAGATAATTAAAAATACAGAAGTAAATAAATTCCACATTGTCAACATTATGGAATTCACATTGGAAACATATGGACTTTTAACCTCCAGATTTAACAGCAACATTTCTGGGTAAGAGATTGTTCACTCTTCTGCTTTGCTTGTGGCTGTGCCCTAGAGTGACAAGGCCTTTCTTTCTCTGTAGACTGAGTGCTCTAATTAGTCCTAGACAGAGATGCCATATCTGGTAGCATCCATGTTCATGTCCGTATGAAGAGAGTTTCAATATATTTAAATATGCTTTATTCACTGCATCCATGTTGACTCATTCCTGTTATTTGTGCCTTATATCACTCTGCTGTTTGGAGAGTGAATACTGTATATCATTAGTGCCAATATCAAAAGGCAATAATTTCCCTATAATTGCTTAATGATAAAGAAGGAATATGACATGATGCACAGTTTGTAATGAGATGATGATGAGGATGAAGATGATGAGGATGATGTAGTTTAATTGTATCAGTTTTTTGAAGTATTTTTCAACCCTGCCTAAAAAGTTTGGAATTTGCCAATTTTTTTTAAAGGAATAGTGAAGTTGGCTAACAAAGACAGCCAAAAAATTTGTAAAGGAGGCTGCTTCTGAGGGATGTCAGGGTAGGAGGCTTATGTTTAAATTATGCAATACATTTAGCATCCTGTTTTAAAATAAGTTCTCCCTCAAATGGTGAATGATGTTTGATAAAGTACATGATTATCCTCACCTATGTATGTTGCATTTAATATGTTTGATTTTTGATTGGTCACTGGAAGGACACATGAGCTTAATTTGCAAGTCTGATTGGTGAATAATACATTTCTAAGGAAATTCAATCATGGAAGGAAAAATGATGTTATCAGAGTGAATGGACATGCCACTCAACATTTGTGTGATCATAAGTCATTTAAGCCATGGCTAGGTCCCAATACCTTATTCTGACATAAGTACCTTAGGCTGAGATTAGTAAGACTTCATTGAAAATTATTGTATTGTGCCTAATTAATTTAAATTTCTAACATCAGTTTTAAAATTCACGAATTTAATTATTATACACCAGCACATTAAATTTCTGAGTAACAGGTTATGCTAATTTAATGAAATAATTAATCTAAGGAATGAATTTTGGAGATTATTGACTGTTTTTAGTAAATGCATTTAGCTTCCTTAAATTTAAAATCAACACACTAATAATACATTAATAAATGATTAGCATAATGAATTAATCTTATAATAACCACTTACTATTTCAGCATTAATACATGGATTTTTAAAAATGTTTTAATGGTAATGTGTTTACATAAATGACCAATGTTTTAAAACCTTGAGATTGAATCTGGCTAAATATTCAGCATATGGAAGTAGCTGATTTCGATGTTATAAAAAGGTGACAAATTATTATTAAATTAATTACAGTTTTCATGCACTTGGGATCCACATCCCTTGCTTATGCGCGAACAGCAAATGGAGGGGGATAAAATGGTGCGCACACTGCCATTCAAGCCAATGGGGCTTGAATATTGGCAGTTTTTGTTTTTGTGGGGGGAGGGAGTCCAGAACGGATCCCCCATGAAAACAGAGGGGTGACCGTATTATTGCATTTTAAGTGACAGGCAGAGAGAGAGATACTTTTGTGATTTTCTATCATAGGTGCAAAAATAGTTTTAGCTGTTGTTCTGCCTCAGGAATCAAACTGACTTAGGCTGTTCCTATAGGTACAATAATGTGTATATATAGAATTCTACTGAACTGAAGCTAATGAAATTCATTTTTAGCATATGGAGAGCATTCTAGGTTATTTGTCTCCCCCACTTTGAAAGGGTTTATTTTTGTAGATTTCCCGTTGGCTCTTGCAACCTGGTGCTGAAATCAACAGGTAATTGTGTCACGAAGCAGCATTTTTGTGTCATTTCACTATTTGCTATCCTGATCCATGTAACTTCAAAGGTTACATTAATATTTTGTAATATGTGACATTCTAACAGAAGTCCTTGAGGATTCTGAATTGCTCTTTCAATATATGAGATCTGAATAGTAATTTAAAGGGAGAGGATGGACCTGCAGAAATATCTCAATTTAAGAGGAAAGACAAATCTCTTTGAAAACTGCAAAAGGAAGATTTAGATATACAGGTAATCCCTATTGATTTGTTTGGAAATCAGTCATTCTAACTGGTTTTTCTTCACCCTGTGAAGTCAATGGAAAACTCTGGGATGGAATCCCAACTTACAAAACTGCAAACAACTTACTTTTAAAAATGCTCTCAGTATATGTTATGATTGGTTCTAAATTAAAATGCTTTTGCTTCAGTACTAAGCTGCTGATGCAAAGAAAGAGTCCTACCCCCCCCCCCGCCACCATCTGACAGCAAACTAAATGCAAGGATAGTGACAAATAACTTGGCTGCTGTTAGAAATAACCAATGGTGTGGCCTAATAGCTCCCCTGTCAGTCAAGCAGGGAAGCTACTCCAGATTTGGGTTCAGACATTAAAAAAGCTATCAAAGGGAGTAAACTTTAACCCCTAGATAGGCTCAGTTCCATGGATAGCTCATTTTAAGTTTGAAGGATTCACCTCCACCCCCAGATTTGTAATATCTATGTCTTCTTATCTTGTCATGTCACAGCCTTCAATGTTTATCCAATTCTGTTCACCCTCAGAGGTTGACAATGCAATATATGTTGTTGCTTTAAATCCAAGCTCAAGAGGACCTCTAACAGGAGAAAACTAGCCACATGGCTGGAAGCTAGGAGAGACCTCAGTACTGTCTGAACTTGCCCCAAATCTCTTCATTGTATGAACTGATATGTGTCTCAGTTAATAAATATTTATCAAGAATCTTGTCTCACCAGCTGTTTTATGCTCTTTGAATTGGAGTTACTGGTGGAATGCAGTTGGAAATCTATTCTGTGCTGCGTTAGTAAGATTCTGCATTATGTGTCTCTTATTCTGTACTAGTCCAACATGACTGAATTGCAGCACCCTTATTTGAACTTGGCAGCTCTTATGTTTTATGCTATTGGTGAATCAATGTATGTATACATAAAACGTGATTCTACACATTTCCTATAAGTGCGTGGAACAGAATCACAGTGACAAACCCTTCCTCCTACTTTGTATTCAGAAGTCCATTTGCCATGTGTGAAAAATGCAATAAAACAAAACAAAAAAAATTACAAAATGTCTGTGCTGAGATGCATTAATTTGACTGGGGATTGTGATTATAGGCACATGCATTAGCACACTGCAGAGATCCATCTGCATGCATGCATAACAATGGTAGCATGTGCAACCATGGCATTGTTCCCATAAATTAGCCTACTCCAACCTAAGATCCTGCACATGTCTTGGACTCCAACTGTCACCAGGTCTAGCAGGTCAGAAATGAAGCAAAATGTCATTCGGAACACCTGAAAGAACTCAGGCTGAGGAAGGCCACAACACATATGGAAGCATGCATGGGCATGTACATGCTCACCTTTCAGGTTTGAAAAGCTGGATGGTAATAATAATAATAATAATAATATGGTTTATTTATATACCGCTATTCCAAGGATCATAGCGGTGAACAACAATAATACAACAGTTAAAACATCATAGATCACAAATTACAACCCCCCTGTACAAACATCATATGCTATAAAGCAATTAAGAATACATGAAAAAACACCCACACAAAAATAGCAGGGGGGGGGGGAAGTTCCACCCGGTGGCGTGGGGTGTGTGGCAGCGTCCCTCAGGAGGCTGGGGAGCCGGCTTTTCAGGAGGGGCCTCTCTCAATGACCCCTCCCCCCGGTAAAAAGCCGCCACAGCGGCAAGACATTCCTCCGCAATTTTGGGGAGCTTCTTCCCCGGTGACATGGGGGGGGGGCAGCGGCAGAAGTAGTCCTCCACCAGCTCTCAGGCAGTCCCCGATGTTGCTGGGTCTGCCTGATGGCTCCCTCTGAGGCCGAGATGACAGTTGAAGAGGGAGGGGCCTCTTCCTTCAGGCAGTCCCCGATGTTGCTGGGTCTGCCTGATGGCACCCTCTGGATGGTATCATTAAGTACAAAGCTATACCCTTCTCATTGCCTTAAAGGGGAAGAGTTAATACTCAGAAGCCAGCAACTGGGAAAGCTGGAGAGAAAAAGCAATTTTCATCTTTAGTTTTCTTTTGCATTACGAAGATTAAACCACCACCTCCTTCACCTCTCATGTCTTCCCAGTTTTAGTGTCTTTCTTCCTTTTTGTGGAATGGACAGCAATGAAGACATAATATATACTGCCAAAACATAGGGGATTTCCATAATAGAAATGTAATGAAAGAGACAGCTTGATTATCTCTTTCTTAAAAAATCACCCTCTAAGAGTTCTGTCCTCTTCTTAGAGATGGGCCTCCACTGAGCAGTCAGTTAAGAAACTTGCTGACAACTCCATTCCTGGATCCATCCAGAGGCTTTTGTAAATAAATAAATTAATCTGCAGTCCAAAATGCTTGGCTGGGTGTAAGTAACAGTGAATGTATTGAGGTTTAATTCTGAGTAGACCTGTATGAAATTTCACTGTATGTTATTGCTCAGTCCCATGCTTTGCTGTCTGCAAAACAGGATATTTCTTTTAATTCTCTGGAACTGGGGCAATCTGTTGTTTCCATTAACAGCTATGCTGTTGCTGCCTCATCTTTTGGTTTCACAAATATTGACATACATTTATTTTCACTTCTCTTTTCATCCAAATGAGTACAAAATAAAATGTGAAGCAATGAACAGGATACATTTATATTCTGTTATTTAAACAAACCAGGGTAGATTTGCTCCCCACCATCCCTGACTAATGCAGAAGCACAAGCAATTACAAACCTTAAACAGGCAATAATATGTGCAATTTATATACAGTTGATATTATCACCAAGTCAAGGTATGTGTGTCGCTGATTTCTGCTACAGGTGTAGCTTCTCTGTAAAATCACTGTAGGCTAATTCTTTTCCGGTGGGGTGGTATTATGTCAGATTCCCTCAACCATCCCTGACCAAATAAATAATACACCCCCTTCTTTTTGACAAACACCAGGATCAGGAAAATAGACTGAGGAAATCCAACCTAGTCAAAAAGTTAGAGCTACTAAAGGAAAAAAAAGCTCCTTTAAAAGATCCAAGGAACAGACCATGGGTCTATCCACATTCTCCCCCTCCAGACTGAGAACATAACAAATGTAGTTGTCTTTTAACCAGGTGCACAGAGGAGAGACTTAAGTAGTGGAGAGCTTAACAGTATGCCTAAGAAGGATTGGAGACATTGGTCTAAATCTAAAGTTGTGCTAACAGCTTGTCTTCTCTTCACTAACACAGCTCTCATACCACCCTAAAACAACTGGGAACACATGGATGTGGGTGAGCTAATGTTTCCATGTGGGGTGTTGGCATGCCACTGCTCTGACCTGTGTCACCATGGTGACCTTTCCCCCCCATTGCTTTGGTAGCACAAATTGCACTAGCTATGTGTACATAATCAATCAATAGTTTTATTGTGACCAATTACCATATTGCAAAATTCATTTACATACATGAAATACATACACTTACAAACATTAGTAAAATATAAATGTAAATATAAGTCATACAAAATATGAAATCTAAAACTTGAAATGTGTGTGTGTGCACACACACATGCACACGTACCATGCCTGGTATCTAGTTCCTGAGTGAGTTGGTCAATGCTGTGCTATGATCAATGTCATTGTGTGCTAAAACAGGGGGACAAAAATTAAAGCAAAGGAAAATGGAAGAAAAAGGTTGGGGGAATGAAGACTAGCTATAATTGCACACAACAACAACAACAACAACAACAACAACAAATGAGCACAACCATGGCTGCCTCTATGCTGCAAGACAATTGCTATAGCAGCTCTGTTCATCATGCCCTGGTTTCTTGAAACTCTTTTTCGATTATTCTCTTCCATGACACTCTCAGTAGGTTTAGATTCTGTTGTACTTTTTGTTTTGCATTTTATCTCATTATTTTTGTATGTACATATTTATTTAGATTATTAAATCACATTTATACATCATCACTTATAATGACACCTTCTGATTGTTTCATTTCTGCCAGGTTTACTATCTTTGTCCCAGGGAAAGAGCCCTGCTGCCCCAAGGAAACTCTGCTCTTTAGATGTTCTGAATTTCCCATACTTTCTTCTAATCTATCTCCATTTTGTATCTATGTAAATAATTTAATAGTGTAAATAAGAAGATAGATTGTCCTCTCCACCTTAACTATAATTAAGATAAGCCACCAACAACTTCCCTGAAAGTTGCAGGGAAGTTTCTGCCACTCATTTGATATTCAGAGATGGTACTGCTCCCATCTTTCTTTCTTTCTTTCTTTCTTTCTTTCTTTCTTTTAAAAACTTGATCTAAAACATTGGGCCACCCTTAATAAAACTGCCATTTTACTTTTAAATAGAGGAAACATGGGTTCTTAATCAATGCATGGTGCTGTAAAATCTGCATTTTAATTCTGTGTCTGTGGGAAACTATGATGTTGCATTTGTCCATTGATAAATAGGATGCATTCTAGATATGTGCAGTATTCTATAATTACTTGTTATACTTAAGAATTCTTACCATGAATTGGAAGAGCTGTTCATTTCAAAGCCATGGGGTTCCCTAGCTGCAAAAGTCACAAATTGTTTACATATTTGTAAGCTGCTTACATATACAGATTTCAGCACTGGCATAGAAAAATAAAAATGAAATAGAATATAGAACAATAGATACAATCAATAGGTTATGTAACCACTTTCCATATGGATAAACTATATGTTAAGACAAAGTATGTAAAACAGGATCCAAACTGTTTGTTAGGCTTATAGATGCTACTGAGTCTAGGACTGGAAAAATATTTTAAAATAATGCAAAAAAAAAAAAAAAGATCAAATACGTGTTTCTCAAATGTTGGCGATTCTGATATGGACAAGCCTGGACTGAGGAGAATCTTCATCATTAAGAACATATTTTGTGCAAAACTGGCACTTACCTTTTTCAGGACAGAAAGCATTTTCTGTGGAGGAAATAGCATTTTATATGCAGAAAAAAACCAGATTTTTTGGAAATAATAATAATAATAATAATAATAATAACAACAACAACAACAACAACAACCATCCTGCATGACGGCAAGTTGGACTAGGTGGCCTTTATGGTCTCTTCGAACTCTATGATTCTATGATACTATGATTCTAAGAAAACATACAAAAGAATCTGTGGATTTTGTGCTGAATATATTCTCAGTTACAGCATCATCTGCACAACAAATAAAATTTTAGCATCTTAGAAGGGTTGTTGGGCAAAGGTTGTTAGCAGAAACACATTCTGTTGTGCAATACTGAAGAAGCCAGGTGGTAAGTGTGCATCTACCTGAATGAGGCTCTAGGCCCATTTAAAAATCCCAGAGGACTGTGAGAAATGCACCTTTCTGGCTCTAAACTATAACAAAGGAGTCTTTCTATCAAAATGAGTGTAAAGAATCTCATCATAAAATGGGACCATTTTTGTAACTGCACAGTTGCCCTTTTTTCTGTTTTTGTTTTAAATTCTGATTGAATACACTGCATGTAGCAAGGTAATCCTGGTAGCATTTGTTACTGTTGTTAACTGCCATAAAATCGACTTTGACTCATGATGATCCTATGGATGAGAGATCTCTAAGCCACCCTGTTATCAACAGCTCTGCTCAGATCTTGCAGATTCAGGGCTGTGGCTTCCTAAGTTTCGTTTGTTTGCCTGCACTACACGTTTCCTCTTTTGCTGCTGCCTTCTAGCTTGCTTGGTAGGTAGCATAGTGAAAATATATGCATATTAAAAAAGCTTCTGAAGTGGAGCAAGGGAGAAATGCGAGAAGGACCTGTAGTTGAAATCATATGGAGTGATTAATTGGGGAGTAAGTTCAACTGAATTCATTGGGATTTACTTCTGTACAGATGTATCTGGGCTTGTACAAGGTATTATATCGAAATACAGGGAGTTCAGATACTTCTTTTGTTATTCTTCTTTACTTTTCTCTTTAGCAAGTAGCTGTGAAGGTTAAATTCTAGGCTGGCTTCTGGCTGGTAACTTTGCCATAACTGGAAACGTTTTATGCTAAATTTATTTCCCATAGCCTGTTAAGAGAGCAACTAAGTTCTTAATTGGTAGAAGTGAATAGGTTGCTTTCAAATGCTGAAAAACCTGAATATTGGCAGCTTGTGGGATTTTTTTTGGGAGAAAGGTAACAACAACAACAACAACAACAACAACAACAATAATAATAAATTTTAATTTTTATCCTGCCTCTCCCGCAGGATAGAGGTGGCTTACAACACAATAAACTAATGCAAAATAAAACCCATTATCCCTCCCTCCAAATAATAACATTATAATAGGCTCCCCCCCCCTTTGTACTGGTTGCCTCTCAGTGGCAAAAGCCTATCAATTTTAGTTGAGCCAGCTCAAATACGTTACAGGATGGGCTTAATTAATTCAAGAGTCATACAACTAAAAGAGAGGTTCCAAACCATCTTTTATTAAAGCCTTTGGTATCTAATAAGTTAATCCACTTCACGCACCTACATGATCTTAGTTTGTGTTGTTAGAGCATTTCATGTTTTTAGACTTCAAGGCATCTTCAACTGATTTACATTTTCAGGTGTTCCAAATTGTTCACATTGGCCTGTTCCAGACTGCCAAAATAAAGCTGCTTCGGGTCTCTTTGGAGGTATGCTGTTTAAATGATGCATGCACCCTAAGAATCCAGAAACTGCACCAAATCTGCACTCCAGTGCTTAGGAATGGAGTGTGGCTTTGGCACAACCTCCGGACTCTTAGGACCCATGCATCATTTAAATAGCATACCTCCAAAGAGTCCCGAAGCAGCTTTATTTTGGCAGTCTGGAACAGGCCATTGATTTTATGGCATGCTGCCCTGAGACAGAATGAAATATAAACAATTAAAAAATGAGAACAAAATAATAATAATAAATTTATGTTGATCCAAAGGAAAGCTTGGAAAGTGGACCGTAAATATTAGAGCTGATGAATGAATCAGCAGAAATTTTTCCAGGAGCCGCAAACAAAAAGGACTACTTTCCAGACAAATATCCAGGAAAACAGGGAAGTGTCTTAAAAATCATTCACTGGAGACTGCACTGTATCAGTAGGTGGCAGCATTGTCAAAGGTCTAATAAATGTGCCTGGTGGTGCAGACAATACTTTCTCCTCACTGAAGTTTACATACTGAGTTATTTGACCTTGCATAAATCTGTTTGTAACCTTTTGCTGAATGTCATTAGCCCACTAGCCTGGTCCATTGGACTCTTTGCCTATGACCAAGTCTGTTTTTTGGAAGGGCTGTGCAGAATATTGTCCCATTTTGATTTTAAACCCCAAAACGTCAATCCAGGTAGTAACATTTCCTGACGGAAAATGTTTTGCTTGTGACATCCACATTTTAAAATCTTGTTTGATGTCATCATTTTTACTACTTCTTTGACAGCATTTCCCTTTACTACTACTTTCTTCCTGTATTAGTTATGCAGGCAATCTGGGATCACTTCACATGAATGGGCTAGGGCTGCCACCTAGCCAATCTGATTCAACAGTGTCGAGGTTAAAGAAAACTAATTTAGAGATAGTATAGTGTAAATAAACAAAAACATATTTTTTATGTGCTGATCTCCCCTCCCCCCCCCAAAAAAAAAAAGCAAGAGAGGGGAATTTGTTTGTGCTGCTTAAGCTTATTTTTGGGATTGGGGATTGCCAGAATCAGCTTGCTTGAGTCAATCATCTTCCTTTCCTGTTTAGATATTTCCCCTCTGCAACATGACAGGTCCGTCTTTTCCCCACTTCATCCTCAAAAGCAAAATTTATAAAAATCAGTCCAAGGTTCATTTCAACCTGACTGAGACTCAAATGAACATGTGGTTTACAAAATTCAAATGTAGGTTAAAGTGAAGTAGACATCTTCCTCTGTCCCTGTGTAGCAGTCTACCCCAAATTTTCTATGCAACAGCCTGCCCCAAATCTCTGCAATGAGAAAATGTTGATTGTTTCTAAATAGTAATTTACAAAGTAAAATTTTGCTGTACATTTATTGGATGCATGCTCTGAATTAAAGCAGTGATTCACTCACCTCCACAAGATTAAAAATAGATAAACAACTGAAGAATTGAATCCTCTGGAAAAATCTTAGTTAATATTTCCACACTGAGTAACTCCAAGTACCGGGCAATTATTAGTTATCACTGTTGATTTTCCTCCCTCACTCTCTTGAATTGTATTGAGAGGATAGCCCATCAGTTGCATTTTAATACCTCTGCAGAAGTACACAGTGAATTATTCCATCTGCAATAAAACATTTTCTGGCTGTCACTAATCTGTACTAAGTATCATTCTTATACCTTTTCCTCCTGTAAATTAATAATAGTTGCTTATTTATTTAATCCTTCTAGAAAAAAAGGATCATGTCCTACCACCACCAAAAAACAGATCCACAACTGTCATGACATACTTGTGTATGCAATTCTGCTTTAAAGGGTAGTAGAGTGGAGCCCAAGGATTCATTAAACTGAGTGGTGCTTCTCATTAAATTTGTTCGATTGACAGAACTGGCTGTCATTTTTCTCCTGCTCCCCCACCCCTTGAAACAGTTCACTGTTTAGAATAAAATTTTGCCACCTGATATTTTAAGAAGTGGTTACCACATGAAAATAAATCAGAAAATACTTTGCATTATCTTCTTCAGGTTGGACTCAGGACAGTACGTGCTATTTGGGTTTCAGTGCTCAGTATTTATGTACTTGTCTGTCTTGCAAAGTCAACACTATAACTATCCTGAATCTTTGCTCTCAAATATCTTGGAGACAAGAGAAAGCTTTGGTGCTACTATTTAGAACTGTCCAGAGCCCTTAATTTCCTCCTTGGAGAGACTGGAGTTTTATTTTCTCCAGTGATCCTGGCCAATCAGTGTTATAATTTATGTTATATGTCTGTATGACATTAATGTCAATGGGATGTGCATTTTCCACAAACCAAATTGGAGCTACAGTTAATCATAATTAGAGTAGACCTATTGAATTCAATGGGTCTATACTGGTGATGACCAATATGGAATTCTACTCTCTGACTCATCTGCTTCTGTGTAAGTTTATGTAACTAGGTCTTGATCCATTCATCTGACAATGGGCCAAAACACACCACAGAAATAATCAAGTTTGAGACTGTTTTAACTGTCCTGGCTCAATGCTAGAGAATTCTAGGAACTGTGGTTTCATGAGACATTTAATCTTCTTTTTCAGAGAGTTCTGGTACCACAGTAAATCACAATTCTCAGGATTCCCTAGTACTAAACCAGAGCAGTTAAAGCAGTCTCAAACTTGATTATTTCTGCAGTGTGTTTTGGACCTTAGTCATGTGTAAGTATGTGAACCTAGTTTAGGATCAAAGCTAGGAAATATTTGCTTAGTTGCCTTGGTGATAGAAAAAAGTCAACATTTCCATGTCCTTTTGAGCTTCATCCAGAAAAAAAAAATGTGGAAAAGTGGGGTGTTTTTCTGGGGAAACAACAATTTGCAGAAAAACGGCCTTCCTTTCAGCTGAGCTGTAGTTCAACTTGACTTGCACTGAGATTTCTAATACGAAGTTATTTCTAAAGATGTTTGCAAAAGATGGTAAACCTGCCTCTACAAACCCTTTACAAATACTTCTAATTCATGTATGGTTAAAAACTGCCCCCTCCTTAAAAACAAAAACAAAAAACCTCTGCTGCTTTTATTCCTTCTGCCAAATGTCTTGATGAATACAGGGATGAAACAAACATAATACAAAATCCTGCCTCTCTGCTCAAGAAATTTGAGTCTCCAGGTGTCACTGTTTTGCATCTTAACATAAAAATCTATACAACTCAACCTTCTGCTATTAACAGATAACGTAAGGATATTCTACTCCATGGTGGTTTGCAAAGATGTAAGATATTAATGCCTGGAGAGATACTCAAATGTTGTTTTTCTTCACTTACACTTGAAGCTCATGGACAAGTCTTTTGGAGGACACTTTCCATGAATCAGCCTTCAGGGTATTTTGCTCTGTTTCCTTGTACTTGTATTTTTCAAATTCCTGTAGCAAACAAAACAAAACAACAAAAACCCAGCAACTGGCCACCCTAAACTATGGTGGGCCCTTGGTATATGCTGGGGTTTGGTTTCAGAACCACTCCCGCTCCCTGTGGATACTGAAATCTATGGATGCTCAAGTCCCACTAAATGCAGTGGCATAGTAAAATGTTATCTCTTATACAAAATATCAAAATCAAGGTTTGCTGTTTTGATTTTTAAAAAACATTTTCAAGCCATTGAGAGTCAAATCTATAAATAAAGAATCTGTAGATATGGAGAGATGATTGTACAACTACTAACCACCATTAACTATGCTGGTTTAGGAAGAGGAGATCTTGGCAGCCATGTTGAAGCAGCAGCGATATTGTTTCCTTGCTGCAAATGAGAAGGAGAGCAGCAAAAACTGTCTCTGTCAGGAGAGGAAGTTACCATGCTGGCTCACAAGCAGCTTTAGAACTGGCAGGTCCTCTTCCTGTCCTGATGCAAATGGCTTTCACTGCTGTCCTCTGCGTATCCCCCCTGCTCTGCTTGAGAAAGTTTAGGGTGGTATAATGGAATGTTATACCAGTGCAAGACACAAATAGGGATATAATTCTTAACTACATGTAAAGACTTCCTCCTGTCCCTGCTGTGTGACACCAACTTTTGTGTTAGAACTTTATCGCACCACGAGCTCCAGGCAGGGACGAGAACAGAACGGAAGGGGCCAGGAACGTGTGTGGAACGAGTGGCGAACACATTTTACTGCACGCAAAGTCCTTCGTTCGTTCTGTTCTGTTCCCCATCCATTGCAGAGGGGGTGATTTTTGAGAACTGTTCAAAACAATTCTCAAAAATCTCCTCCTCTGGAAATGAATTGGGAACGGAAGGGCAGGGAACAGAGCGAGTGAGAGACTTCCTTGTGTGCAGTAAAATGCATGCCCCACTTGTTCTGTTCCCTTTCAAGCTCCTTTTGTCCCATTCTCATCCCTGCCTGGAGCCCTGTGCAATAAAGTTCTTAGTCTAAATGCTCTCAAAGTTCCTATGAGAATTTATACCATCCTTCTACCTTCAATGCTGCCACCACAGACATCTTGTCCGAAACCAAACTTTCAGAAAGATAGCAATTCTGGGAGGGAGGGTCAAAAGTGTATTAAAAATGAAGAAAAAAATGTTATCTACAGAGGTTAAACACACACACACACACACATATATAACATTTGAAACACCACACTTTCTCTTCTCAGACTAAATCAGACCCTTACTTTGTTTAAACTCCTTGTTC
Organism: Sceloporus undulatus; assembly: GCF_019175285.1. NCBI lineage: Eukaryota > Metazoa > Chordata > Lepidosauria > Squamata > Phrynosomatidae > Sceloporus > Sceloporus undulatus. The sequence goes on from NC_056525.1 coordinate 141,666,820, forward strand.
TCACTCCAAGCAAGCCATACTGCTCCCCAAACATCTGCCTTTTTGCAGAAATGGGCTGTGACATTCTCTTGTGTCCCTTTATAAGGCTGAACAGATGGGGTGAATGGGGTCAGGCTCAGTGGGAGATGAGAGGCCCTAAGTTTTTTAAAATTAACTTTTTAAAATATATTTTAATTTTTTTAAAAAAAAGTTTTATAAGGGAATTACGATTTATGAGTAACATTAGTACAAAAAAATTACTAAAGATTTCATATGGTGTGGTATGGGAGGAAGTTGGGTGGGTGGGTGACATCATGAATTACAGTACTGGATGACCCCCACCCTAATGATACAACTGGTCTACATCAGAACCAAAGCCTTCTCTGACACATTTCCTCTCATATGCCAGACAAAATTGATTCCCCTCTGGGATGGAGTCACTGGGTAGGCCTGGTTTGCTGACAGCCAATCTTGGTTTGGGCTGCAAGGGGAAGAGTAGGCATAAAAGGAAAGAGTGAGTGACTGGGAAGTCTGTTAAGTTAAGTCCAAAGGAGTTGTGTACAGGGGAGTTCAGTGCAGTTGAGTGCAGTGGAGAGTGTCAGTTGAGGTGGAAGCTTAAAAGAGTTTAAAAGAATTGAAAGGAAGTGAAGGGAATTTTGTTGAGAGAAGGATACTGAATGGGAGAGGAAGTGTAGTGGAGATTCTAAAGAGGAAACTATGAAATGCTTGCAACTGTAATATTTATGTAACTATACCACCTTGCACCTTTCTACCTAAGCTACATTCTTGCTGAATGCTATTCAATAAAGTCAATGTTTATTTGTTACAACCAAAGCCTCTGCATGTGTGAATTCTAAACCATATAGACACACAAAACATGCTGCCGTAGACATTAAACTTATAAGAGGAAGACATTTTGGATCCTAGCCCTGATACATTTCAAGAAAGTGTATAAAGGGTGAATGCTGGGCAGGTTTCATTGATAAGGAGTCTTGGATATATTAAGAGGCAAAAGATAACCTCAAGACATAGATAGAAAGTTTCACATTACACCCTCCAACTCAAACGCCTTGATGGTGGAGTGGTTAAATGCCTGTACTGCAGCCACTCACTCACAAACTATAAGGTTGCGAGTTCAATACTAGCAAAAAAGGGCTAAAGCTCGACTCAGACTAAAGTCGCTAAAATGAGTACCCAGATTGTTGGGGGCAATTAGCTTACACTTTGTAAACCATTTAGGGAGTGCTTACGTGCACTGATAGGCAGTATAGAAATGTACTTGCTATTGCTATTGCTATTGCTGATACCTTGGATTCAATTCTTCTTCAGCAGTGGACCCCCCCCCACACACACACACACTTTTGAGTCAAAAACCTTTTAGTCCAAGATTATGGGAGATGAAAGTGCTGTCAGTGTGCCCATGAAGTAGTTCTTTATAAGGCAGCTAGCACTACTTAAACTTGATGAAGGGAGAAATACAGTGGTCTGAGTTGGGATATGAGCAGAAGTGGCATGGAGGGCCTGCTTTTGAGACAGGCCTTGAAATACCTACCTACCTTGAAAATGTTCAGAAATATTTTGATGGAGATATTTGCATAAATGAGATCCCACACTCGATATTCTTCTTCCATCATTTAATTTGTGACAAGTTTTGTATTTAATGATCACCAGTACCAAGTTACCCTTGCACTAGTAAGACATCCAAAATCAGATGGCAGCACCAATTGATCTTTTGTGTTGGGATGCTCGCCTGCTAGTAACTTTTGGACTGGATCAACTGGATCAGGAATGAAGAAAGTTTGAATCAAACCAAACTCTCAAAACCATTTACTCTAAGCAAATGTAAATTCAAGAGGTACACATATTTTCACTATGGCGAGGAGAATATTAAACTCGTCCTGCTGTGGAGCTCTTAAAGAAGAGTAAGAGGTAGCATCCCTAGCATGGTAGAAAAAATGGAATTCCAAGCTAGAATCTTAAGAACTAAGGACTCAAAAGCTAGATCTATCGGTTTTGCTTTCTTCCATACAGTATTCCCTTTCTTAAAACAGTCTGAGCTTCTTCTCATCAAATTTATGAAGTGATTTGTGAATTTTCTTTTGGAAATTTCTTATAAAAAAAAGATGAAGCAAATTTTTCATTTATCATTAAATTCAAACTTCCATGTGAAGGTCTTGGTTGTTTCAAATGGTCTCCCATCTGTAACTCAAGAGCAAGTCCATATTTGGCCAAAAGGGGGGGGGGGGTGCATATAAACTTAAAGGGTCATTGCATGGGAAACAGCAAGGAAATGTTCATTGTTTCCATATCTAATACAATTAATCTTAAAATCTTTGAAAGACTGTATTTTGATTATATTATGAAATGCAATAACATAGAATATATTTCTCTACCAAGAAACACATCATTTTGAAAAGAGCGAAGGGCGAGGCAACACTTCATTGCAATTGTCCACCACTGAAACCATGTTTATTATGATCGGTTTTATTACTCTTCAAAAGTTTTATATTTGTAAACCTGTGGTGTAATTTTTAAAAACATGTGTTGTGCTCTGTAACACATTTCTGCAAGTGATATATAGTAAAATTTTCCTTATTGAGGATAAAGTATCTCAATACGGAAGATGTTTAAATCATCTGAAGTGGCTCATGAGTTAAACTTTGGCTAAATGTGATTCAAGTTCTGTGGAACCTTGTTGAGAGTATTTTTTCCCCGTTTTGTTTTAAATTCAGTGATAGATTAGATTTGTTTTGGTTTTATTTCTAATTGCCCATGTTGAAGCAAGGTTGTTGTACTTCTACTATCACAGAGTTGTAATTAATCTGTTTACAGTTTAAATTAGTAGAGTTAATTGATCAGCAAAAAGAAAAAGAAAAAAGAAAAAAAAGCAGCATTTAAATTCCAGTCCAAGGCTCATAAAATTCAGGAACTATACTATGATAGTGCTTGGATCCAGTCATAGTTTTGTAAAGAATATTGGAAGAGGAGGTCTTATAGGTTATTAAAAAAAGGGGGAAATTAATCTCCCATGTTCTCTAGCAACTGATATTTAGGGAGTGATATCTGTTTCTGCAATGTCTCTTCAGTTTTCCCTGGTGTTCTCTGTGAGATCTTTGGGTATGTGTAACATAAGACAATGTTGTCACCATATGAAATGAATAATTTAAAGTCAATGTATTAGTGGGACATTTCTCTGGCATGAAAGATTTTCATGTTATTGTGTTGTCAAGAGAGGAATGCAGAAATATAACTTACAAACATGAAGGCAAATGTACCAATAATCATTTGTACTAGGTTTTTGGCGTCCCAGTCTATTACATACTGCAGGAATAGATAAAATATGATAGTATAAGTGATAAAATGTGTGAATGATAAATAGCTAACCTCTTATATTTGAAATATGCAAAAGTTGGTCATTTTCCCTATATTATTTCCTGTGTGAGTTTGCATAACCATTCTCTGTACCAGTCTGGATAGTAATTAACAATGACTTCATTTTCTTTTAGGACCGAACAAATCCCATTCCTCTGTGTGTGTGTGTGTGTGTGTGTGTTACAGAACTCAAGAAGAATAACAAGCATATTGGAAGATACCATGTATAATGGCTACTTCTTATCATCCTTTCACAGTTAGTCTGTCCATGAGCATTTTATTTTACCTGGAGGAGAAGCTGAAAAAGTTATTTACTGAACTACAATTCTCTGAATCCACTAGATGTCGTGGCCATTGTCAATGTGGTTGGCTGTAGAAAAAAAACAGTTAAATGTTGATTATGATGGAAGTAAGCATTCATAAGCTCCATCCACACTACAGAATTAAGAGAGTGTGACACCATTTTAACTGCCATGGCTCAGTGCCTTGGAATTCTGGGAATTTTGTGAGGTAGAAAACTCTGGTGCCACAACAAGCTATACTTCCCAGTGGTGTCAAGCTGCCTTAATTCTGTGGTGCAGATGCAGCCATAGAAAAGTTAGGTGAGGGGCCAAGCAGCCCGGTGGCTTGCAGTAGCCTCCAGCCACACCGGCCACAATAACCATGCAATCGGCAGGGGACCGCGATGACCGTATGGCCTGCTCTGAAAGCAGGCTATTGCTGCAGTCCCAAATGGGTCACCAGCAAGGAGTGGACTTTTGCCATTCCTTTTGATGATGGATTTGGCAAAATTAACTTAACTAATTTAAGCTGTAAATGGATTAATTACAACTGCATGTCATGTTCCCAAAGTGGTCGGAAGCTGCACCTTTTGGCCCACCTGTTTCAGGTCTGAATTACTTTACTTTGAATTGAATTGATTACACCTCAAGCATTTTTTATTTGGGTGGTCTTTAGATCAGGTAAGACCCCGAAATTCTAGCTTGTTTTCTTTATGTATCAGAATGGTTTCTTAATTAAATAAATATTAAAATATTTTAATTATTTTTTAAAAAAATAAGAAAGTACTTTGCTTTCATTCATAATGCGCACTCTCTCTCTCTGTTTCACTATGCATGTTGGAGGGAAATGCATACATCTCTAATTTCCAAGGTAAATCACACTCCCAGAAGCCCTGCCAAACAGAGAGTATGTCCCATTTCTCTGCAGAATCAGTCAGTTTTTAGCAGCAGTCCTGCAGTAGTGGAGGAAGACTGGTACAGACACACATCCATGAAGGATACAGGAGAAAGGACTCAAGATTGGACCTTCCTCTTCCTTATCACTCTGCATCTGCCACATTAGGCACTTTTCTCCCTGCCTGAATCTGGTACCAGATGTGAGCTTGGCTGGAAGAAAAGTGTTAGAAATCACAAGACATCTGGGAGATAAAGTACTGCTCCCTGCTTTATACATGACCACCTCCATCTGCCATTATACCCATGGCTAAGTCAGGATTGTGAATAACCAATCATTGTATTTGGTGTTTAGTCTTTTAAATAATATAGGCAGCCTGGAACACTTTTTCCTCCTTGAAATACTGGAACGCTGGTTTTAAAGAAGGTGGGTTGGTGGAAACAAAGCTCGATCCAAACCCTAATGTTCAGTTTCTAACCCAAACTACTCTTTAAATCACAAAACAATCCATCTAGACATATTTTAAGCCTGAATGTAGTGTCAAACTTGTCAACCTGTGGTTTTGTTAACTATGTGCTGAAGAGCCTTGGCAAACCTGCAAGGCAAGAGGGCCAAAGTGACCTCTGTTTCTCTTATGCTTTACTGTGTGAACTATACTTATTCTCCTCATTTAGCATGATCACTGCATGTTCTCCCACTACCCTTAAAACCTCGATTTTCTCCTAGTATGATTTTTTTTTTCCTGGCTGACTGATCACTGATGTAAATAGAAAGTCAGTTTGGAATTAGAAAAACAAAGGTAGTTTTGTTGGTTCATGAGAACACAGCAAAACCAAAACTGATAGACTGGCAATAACTTTCTTAAGACCATTAAAAATACTACAAAAGCTTTGGAGTAATCTAGAAATCTTCATTAGGCTATGTGGCATAAAATGTTTAAAGAGAGAGGTAGCAGGGAAGTCCAAACATTTGAACAGATGTTATAGTCATGATGTCAGCAGTTAAACTCAGTCCCAAGATGAAGATTTCAAACTGAATGAGTCACTGGTAGGGTTTTAGGAATAAGATTACAGTAGTAATTCCTTCTAGTATGGAAAGAAAATAGTGAATCCCCATTTCTGGGGGGAAAACAACAATCCAAGGCTAGCAACTCAAAAAATCTGCCTCAGAACTTACTATGATACTACAAGGCAATGTTTATGCCCTTATGTTGTCTTACAGTTTGCAATAGCAGCAAGCTACGACTCCTAATATTTCTATCCAGTACCAAAAGACTGGACTGAAAAGAAGATACCACTTTTTTTGCCAGTGCTCATTAAGGATGTCTCTGTTGCTGTTTTTTAAAATGTTTGATTCAAAATTTAATTCCTGAGACATGCAAGTGCTGTTCATTGCTGTGCTCATAGACTAACATGAGCCCACACTGGGTTCTTCTTGGCTGGATCATTTCCAGATGCAAATTCAGATTTGCTGTGCAGCAAAGCAATAAATATTTCACATCCATCATGGCCATTTATTTCACAGTTTGTGGCACAGCTAATATAGCACTAACCCTGTCAATATTCAGTGTGATATTTATTCTCCTGAGGGGTTTGCATATCTGAGGAGTTGCAATAACTTAACTCCAGCCCTTTTGTGCATTCCAACAAGTACAAATCCAGTGTAGTGATTCATGAGCAAAAAAATCAGTGTGCAACTGAGATGTTAAACTCTTAGTGTTTGCTATAACACTAAGAATTGTGTTACAAATGTAACAGTTGTGTTATAAATTAGCTATGACTTGTGTTATTAATAAGCAAGATAAAATTTCTAAAAAGCCATATTTAATAACAATTTGAGAAAACCTGGATTATTATGAAGTAATTCCATTTTTTTGCAAACAACGACATAAAGTAACATCAACATGCACTTACAAAACACTGTTGCTGTTGATTTTGTTTTATGGTGACCCTTTGAATGGGAGAGCTCCCAGTATCCTTATTATCAGCAGCCATACAAAGGTATTGCAAACTCAAGGCTGTAGCTTCCTTGACTATCCACCTGTAGTATAAGCCACTACAATGTACTAACAATACAATATACATTATCATTAATCTTTGACATTAAAATTTGAGCTGCAGACTAACAAACAGTTATCTTTCTGCCACCAGTTTTACAGTTTTACAGCTGAGGTTCCCATATGCAAAGGAACTCAATAGGATGTTCATATGTGTAGATATGCATATGACTGCACTCTAATCTGCCCAGATCTGTCCACATTCCTTTCTTATCCACATAGCTGGTATATCCTCACCAAAGACTTAAATAGTACCATACTCTTTTTTCTTCAAATGTCATAATGAAATTCATCACAGACATGAACAATATTTAATCTCAAACATGGACAATATTTAATCTAGCACAATTCCATAGTTTACGTTGGCACTTTCTTTTTCATGGTACACCTTTTCACTATGGAAAGAAAGAGGTTGAAGCCATGGATTCTTATGTTGTGAGGAACAAACTGTGTCTTCAATGAAGCAAGCAAATAATCTGCCTTCCTACTCATATCTATCTCCTTAAAGCAGAGTAACAAGGACTTTTCAAGTGAGAGTGCAAACTCTAAGAGAACATGTTAAATTACTGCTGGATAAGACCATCTTTTCATGAAAAGTAATGGAAATAGAATAATAATTTAATAATAATTTGTTTTATTTATATACCGCTATTCCAAAGATCATAGCGGTGAACAGCAAGTAAGCTAATTAGCAAGTAAGCTAATTTGTCCCCAACAGTCTGGGTACTCATTTTAGCTCCCTCCTCGGAAGGATGCAAGCCTGAGTCGAGCTTATAGGTCTGGTTCCAAGAAGGCCTTGAGACCAAAGGCTATGCAGAGGGTTGGGCTTCAACAGAAGCCCCCCAGAAGAAGTGATTGGTTGCTGGCATAAGGTACAGCAAGCAATGTATGGTTCTAGAACAGAGTTGTGGGGATAAAGACACATGGGTCTGTATTTCCCTTCCCATAATAATCCATGGGCCAGATGAAGTCACTGGTCCACAGCATCAGATGGAGCTTCTCAACCTGGTACTTTAGGCAGATACTAGCTCTTTTCTTCTTCCCCTTCCTACATGAGTAATGAAAGAAAAAATCAATGTTCTCAGATGGCTTTCCTTCTCATCCTTCTTTGGTGCATGGAGGAAGGAGTGAAACAAAGAATAGGATTACTTTAAGGGTAATCCCAGGGACTTAGAGGAGGTGGCAGGGCTCATGCAGGGAGAAGCACATGTTGACAGATTTTCATAGGTCAGATGAGGGACCTCCACAAGCCAGATTAGATACATGGGCCAGAGGTTCCCCTCCCTGCTAAAGAAGTACTCAGGAGAAGCAGATGTTGATCCTACAGAATCCAAAGTTCAACTGAGCTTTACATTCCCCAGCAGAACTTTAAAAAAAGAAAGGTGCAGAGATTTGGAAGAGGTAGTTGTTCTTGCTTGTAATTGTTCACTGACTTAGAATTGTTTACAGTAGCAATGGTAAAACTCCTCTTCTAGTGGTCTAGGCATATTTTCCTCCTACTTCCCCCAAGCACACCATCTTTACAGGTCACTTTGGCATAGGGAGGTGGTTTCCTCACAAAATCCTGCAAACTCTATTGAAGAGAATGGGAACTCCTTAAGAATCCTTATTCTTCCAAAGGCAAGTTACTTACAACGTTTCCTTGAGGGGGGAAAATATTCTCCACATTTCTGACCAGTACTAGGGGATAAAGTAAACATAGTTTAATGTCTCTTCTGAAGGATATACTATAAAAATAAAGGTAACACTTTTTAATGTGTTTGGAGTGCCCCATTTTCACACCACAACAGTGTAATTTATTGGAAATTACACATTTACTTTATTCATTAGTACTTGTAAAAATATAAGTGAATTACTCCTAGCTTGTTTAAGTTTTATAGAAAATGAAGAATGACTTGATTCAAACATTATTAACAAAGCTAAGCAAGCCTTTATAGGCAGTTATTTCTTGGTTGCCAAAATCTGTAGGTGCAAAGAGAAGACAGATTGGTTTTTATTTTCTCCATGCACATTGTGGTCAGGTTAAGGCAAAGTATAGCTACAGTATGTTTTTATGATAACAAGAGCATGTTGCATTACCATGTAGTTTCGTAGCAACCCTAGTGCCTGGACAATACTGACTATGCTGACTGGGGAATTCTGGAAATTGCAATGCAAAAAAGCATCTTTTCCAACCTCTAAGAAAGACCACATTTGCCTCCTTCTGAGCCCAGTTTATTTAATCACACGGGGCATGACATGTATACATGCAGAACTACGTTTTCACTTGTATAGTCATCACTTGATTACTATAGTATGAAATGGTGATTTGAGTGTCTCAGTGAACATCAAAGATAGAACCACCATAGAAAAATGATCACACCACTTCACATTAATTTGTGAGTGAGACTTTTCAGTGGAGCCAGTCTGCATATTCAGTTTTTAAACATCAGGGATGACTTCACACATTCAAGTATGTGACTTGATTTTGCAAGAGATGATTACTAGACACTTGATTGTTCACAGTGGAGTGTGTGAACTGACAGATCTGCCAAGCATTTTGTTTAAGCTCAAGTGGTATCAAAGTTCTATCTGAGCTGTTAGATGGTCCATTCATATGTTCAAGCAATGGCTTGATGTTGCTTTTCTCCAAGGAAAAGAAATATCCACATATGAATTGCTCGCTGTGGTACAGTAATTGTGTTAGAGAAATCAAAGGGCAGCCATACAGGTGTGTACACCCACAGTGTCCAGTACCCAAAGGCTAATGTGAGTCTTTTTCTATAATTCACATTTTGAAGCAGGAAATATCATTCCTGATGCCTCCTGATTAAACCTTTTGATCTTTTCCTTAACAAACCAGAATGGTAAAATGAAGCATAATTAGGTATCTGGACACTATTCTTGGTCCATTTAGTTAACAGTCTATACAGGAATTCCATTCAACACTCCAAGAACTAGAAGGAGAGTGGGTATAGCTGGGGCTTCTTTATTGACCTGGCAGGCAACTGTTGATTTCTCAACCATCAGAAGAAGAAACTCTTTCTCAAAGGATAGTATCTGGAAATTTGACTAATTTCCTTCTTTCTTCCACCATCTATTTTGTCTGTATGTTTCTGTGTGCAATGTCTGTTACATTGTAAACATGGCGGTAGGGGCCCTTGTAGCTTGGTTGATGTTCACACCTGCAGTATACTCTTTGATACAAGCATTCATTCTCAACTCCCACATTTTTCTACAAGGGAGGATAGGGATTAAAAGGCCTCTATTCTCCCTGCCTTCCTCTCTGTTACAGCTCCACGTATGGACACATCACCCACTTTATTAATATAGAAAACATGGTGGGGGCAGAAGGAGGGGGAAGGAGAGGAGGATTAAAAATGGCATTGTACAATAAATGAAAGGTATCATCCTGTGTCTTGCTATTGCTGAGATTGGTTGTATTCCAGATAATTTTTTTCTTTCCCTGTCTGATGAGAATAGCATTAATTGCTGGTAGGGCTTAGAAACAAAACTAGTATTATTTCCTTAAAGTACAAAAAATATAGAGGCTAGAAGACTTGGAGTCTGGCATTAACATTTCACTGATAATACTGTTGTAATAAAACTTGGCATCCCTGTTCAATTATTCATATGGTGTCACATGAAAACATGACAATTTTAAAAATGCATCTTCCAGCATCTTGCAGTCATCCAGAATGCCATTCTGTGGGTTATCCCTCCCTCCATATGCACATCTCACTATCTGAATGCTGTGAATAAATTCAACTTCATTCAATAAGTTTCACTCTTGTTTCTGTGCATTTCGTTTATGATTTCTACAGCTGCCCTTCTATTGTATTACCTTTCTATTTTATTTTTTCTTCTTGTCTCGATTTCCTTTCATATCTGTCATGTGCTCTACTTTACCTTCCTTTACGATCTATCTTTCTAGCATGGTTGTGGTTGGGGAGCATGGTTAGATATATTTGTTATTATCTGATATTTTTTCTTTCCTGGATATACTTAACTTTGTGACACTCTTTCTTTCTCTGAGTGACCTTTGTGATATAATCCTTCAGCTGCTGTATCCTGAAAGCATCTTCTGACAGCAAAAGCTGCCACACATTTAATTCTCAAATGGCTGAACTTCAGTTCCTGCCATCCCTGTTTCTTTAGCAGGATGGTATGACAAAACTCAGTAATCTCTAAGTTACATATAACACCACACACTCCTTTTTGGAAATGTCAAAATATACTTCCCTAGCTATTGATTCAAAAGGTGATCAAAACATGCATGCATATGTTCCTTTGCAAAATATACACTCTGTAACATTTTAAACTTCACTTTAATGCAACTGCTAGCTGAGCATCTTTGAATGGAATCTAGGCATTCTAAAACAATCACATTAGGAAAAAGGAGTTGTTAGCTACTTAGTTTGACCATTCATGATACACTGAAAGCACATTCTGTTTAGTAAATCCAGTGATTTACTTTTCAATATTGCTTCAGCACAAGCAGGATTTTATCCCCAAATTTCTGGGCAAACCTTTGTCCTTGATAGATGGACTTCCCCTCCCACAAATTTAACTCCACAGTTCAATTTTTCAAACTAAGGAAATATCCAACTAATTAAGACCTTCCTTGAAATCTTTAAGATTTCTATAAGGACATGACTACAGCATTTCTATGAGAATCTACCATCTCACACAAATATACTCTATGGGCCAAACATAATAATTCATCTCAAATAGAGCAATTCATTTGAGCCAATGGAACTTTGTATGTCAACATTTATGTATTTTTCATTGATTCAGTGAGTCTGCTCTAGTTGTCATTAAGCAATTGATTTAGCTCTGTGTGAGTTCATGAGACAATTCAGAGGTTTCCTCCCTTCTAAGAATAACATATTATTTTTAAATGATCTATGCCATGTTGTTTGTTATCTGAATTATATGCAAAGTGTTCCTGCTAAAATAATGGAAATTAAAGGCTAAATCTAATGGTTAATCCCAATTTAAGTAGACTCATGGAATCAATAAGGACTTTGCAAATCAACATTTACACGAGTTTCATCAGTTTCATGAGTGTATTCTAGTAAGGACTGAACATTGGATTTAGTTGTAAACTTACATATCAAGGAATAGGACTGCCTTTACACTCCATATTCCTCCCTCCCTCTATTAAAAAAGATTCAGTATTAAAACAATTTAAGCACCTTTTAAGGCTTAACTAGACATCACTTGAAGCCTATGAACAGTGTATTTGTTGTATTTTCCATTTCTTAGTTACCCTGATATTAGGTATCTAGGAATGTGTTGCTAAGGATATGATGGCATGGTAGTGATCACACTCACAAGAACAGTTTCCATACAGGTGTCTGTTGATATGAGACTGGCTGAAAGTTGTCACAAGTTAGGAAATTGGCCTTTAGATCCTAAGGCCAGGAGATATTACTTTGAACATCAGCTTTCAATTACTACATATCACAAACTGTACAAGAAGCTGTAGAAATAAATGCTTTCAGGCTGAGTAACTGGTACCTAAAGTGTGGAATTACCTTTTTGGCTTTATGTCTGACAGGTCTGACAGCTCATACAGCTGGAAAGGGTACAGAAAAGGGCAACTAAAATGATGAGGAGGTTGGAGGAACACCTTTCCTACAAGGAAAGGCTAAAGTGTTTGGAGCTTTTTAGTTCAGAAAAACAAAAGACAAGCAAGGGATGACATAATAGAGCACACTATGTAGTGTTATTGAGATATTTTTGTCCCTCCTTCTCTTATGACAAGATGATTTATCCAGTAAAGTAAATCTACAGGTGAAAGAAAAGAAAGTACCCCATCACACAATTAATTACATGGGATAACATGGGCTGTAATCCATGAAAACCTCTTTCGTAATAACCTATGGAATTCACAAACACACTATGTATTGATGAACACAAGTTTAGAGGATTTTTTAAAAAAAAAATTATCGGAAGATTGATTAAATGTAATTGTATGGAAATTTCATGATGAAATGCATAACTTGATGCCTGGGACCGGAGCTTGGAAAAATTAATTTTAGTGACTGCAATCCTGTTGCTGGCATAGGTGGTGGAAATAGTACAGGCACTGGTGCAATGGCATGGGTAAATGGAAGTTGGAAACACATCAAGGGCAGGAGGGGGGAAGCAAATGAAACCATCTCTGTCAAGGCAGGAAGTTGCCCTATGAGGTCCCAAGATGTTCAGAAACCAGAAGCTTTCTCTGGTGACAGAGACCAATTTCCCTTTCATCACCCTCCACTGCTGTGTACCACTCCCAAATGGACCTTACATTACCGTAATGGAGTCTTGGAATCAGTCACCAAGAGCATTCTTCCCTTAGACAGCTCTCATAATCCTCAAACCAGCATGAACAGATTGCCCATGCTATCTGGGGTATCCTGGGAGTGTAAAAAGAAAAGAAAAAGTAACTATTATATCCTCTGTTTGTTACATGCCTTGTTTGAGAACTTATGGAGGGGCAAGATGGCCCTTGTTAACAACAGAACACTGAACACAATGACCTTTAGTCTGACTGGGAAAGGCAATTCTTACATTATTTGCTGTTAACAATGGCTTAATGATTAAACTGGAGATCTTACTGTGGCATCTGTATTTGGATGACTAACTTGGGTTATGGTAATATGACAATGGAATGAGCTGCTGTTCAGTTGTTAAAGTAGGGGAAATATGACTGACTACTGACTACTGCTTCCTATAAAGTTATCAGATGTGTATGGATTGTTTTAAGAAAAAGAAACATATAAGTGCCATGCATAGAAAATAATGAATTACAGTGCGCCTGCGTTATATGCAGGCGTGGCTTACGTGGCTTCCAGCATACAGTGAAAGCCTGTGCTGGAAGAAGCCTCGGTGCACCAGGAAGAAGGGGTGTGCCGCATGCACAAGCCCTATTACTTCTAATGGGACTTTAGCATACAAGTTTTTTTCCCTTACTTGGGGGATCCATTCTGGACCCCACCCCACCCTGGATAAGGGAAGGGCACACTGTATATAGCTTCTATATTATGCTAGATTGTTCTAGTAAGATCCTGAATTCCCATGTGTGAGAAGCCATTTTTAAAATTATTTCAGGAAGGTAAAAGGGAATATGCAAAGCCTTCATGGGGCTGACTGAGATGCTGAGCATCTCTCATTATATCTTTGCTTCTGGGATGAGCAGAGATACATTTGGCTTCTGCCTTAACAGTGGGGGGAAAGGAGGTAGTGAATGCAGAAACTAGTGCCCCCATGTGCAGTCTTACTAAGCTGCAGTCACTGAAGAAAGGATTTTGTTGCTATTGAAAACATATATAGACCCCACATGGAACTCCCAGATCATAAAATGGTTCCCCAGTATTATTCCTCTTTAGTCACAAGCCCACCAGCAGGTCTATAAGTGACTACCAAGGGACCACAAAAACATTTAGATAGCAATGACAGCTCAATCCCTCAAGGCTTTGGTATATATCTGAAGCTTTGAATTTTGTTCAGATTAACTTTGTGGTTTGTTTATTAAAACAATAACCTATATGAAAATCACATCTTTTCTTAAAATCATTCATTGTTGCAAGATTTTTACAGTAATGAACTCTGACAGCAATTAATGTCTAATTTTTACTGATTAACATACAAGATTTCTATAGCTATTCTAACTGTTAATTTTCTGCTGTTGTTTCCATTCTGACTGCTGAGTGAGAAAGCTATTCATTCAATAATACTATTCTGATATGAATAATACTATTTAATCAAAGGCTCACTGTGAAAGTATAAAAGTCGATTATATAAGTACTCAGAAATAGATTCCTAAATGAAATCAGCGATACTGGCAACCAAGTCTGGGATTGAAACATACACACACATACAAAGAGTAAACATTAAAAGCTGCCTAGTATACCTCTTTCCTCTTACAAAGTGACTAGACTTTGGTTTGGCCATGTTGTATAGATTGCTAACTGGCGTGGGAAATTTTAATAGTGATACATTATGCAAAGATTTTCCTTAACAAGTACAGAAAATAAAACCAGGAAATGCACACATTGTACCTTAGAAAGGTTGCAAGTAGTGGCACTAAAGTCATGGGTTACAATAACATCTGAAATGAGTCCAAGCCTGAGAATGTAGTTTAGCTTGTTTCAGAAGGATGCAGTTCGCTAAACACTAGCATGATTTAATGCTCCATCAATTATTTCCTGCCTGTCACTTAAGCAGGCTTCACATATGCATGGCAGGTCCAGGAGTGCACAGACGAGGTGGGAGGAATGATTTACTGGCTGAGGGCAACACCTGTACGTTAAGCAGCTCAGAAATTAGCCACAAGTAGCATATTAGGGCAGCTAATCAGGCACGGCTGAGTATTTCAGTTCCTTGATTTCCCCATAAATAAGGTTGTATGTGGTTGCCCTGGGGCACTCTGGTGATTAAGTGCCCTGACTTACAGTAAAGTGCTTGGTGTGGACAATTTAGAAGAGGGCAGCTGCAGGTGTGCAGTGCAAGCATGTTACTTAGAAAGCTGATCTGTGGGGATGTGGAATGTCTCGGATATTTGGATGTCTTGTTTTCATGTTATCATCATGCTTCTTAAGGAGCAGATTGCTTTCATCCGTTCATGTGCATCATGTTAACAAGCTGTAAACTATCAGCCATTTCATGCCACACTATTGAGGTTTGAGCTCAGTAGCTTTGGGTCTCCCAGAATCAGTAGATGTAAAGATGCAAACTGGAAAACAACTTGAAAAAAATGTTTAAAAAATACACACACAATAGGGATGTGCTTCTCCATATTATTCATTCCTGGCAGGGAGAATGAGTAATATAGACAATTTTATTATTTTGCAGAAACATCATTAAGTGTTGTCGCTGGAGATATTTTGTAGGGGAGAGAAAATCTCTTCCCCAGATTCACCTTTTTTCCGCCCTGCTCCAATATGTAAGGACTGGTGGTTGGTGAGCAGGTGAGTGAGCAGGAGGCAGGTTACCTCATGACTTGCCTTCTGCAATGCACTTTACATTGTGCTATCCTTGTATCTAGTCCAGAAACTTCAACTAATCCAAAATATGGCACCCAGGGTGGTCACTGGGTGACCCTATTACACTAATATTAAAGTTTCTTCACTGGCTACCTATTAATTTCCAGGTACAATACAAAGTCTTGGTTATAACCTTTAATGCCTTTTATGGCTTAGGTCAGCCTACCTATGGGATCGCCTTCCCCCACGTAATCCGACCCGCAGATTGAGGTCCTCAAATAAAAGAATAATATAATAATAATAATGTTTTTTTTATATACCGTATTTCCAAAGATCATAGCGGTGAACAGCAAGTAAGCTAATTAGCAAGAAGCAATTTGCCCCCAACAGTCGGGTACTCATTTTAGCGACCTCCGGAAGGATGCAAGCCTGGTCGAGCTTGGGCCCTTTTGCTGGTCTTGAACTCGCACATTGTGGTTTCGAGTGATGGCTGCAGTACAGGCATTTAACCCACTGCGCCAAAATACAAAATACAAAAACAAAAATGTAATGCAGCCAGATAAAACTAGGCTGGTGCAGTAACCCGAGGACCTTCTCTTTGGCCGCTCGCAAATTATGGAATAGCCTACTGGAAGATATTCAAAATACTACTAGCCTTGATGTTTTAAAAGACAATAAGTATATCTCTCTGGCAGCCTTTCAAGATTAAGATTCTTGCATTCATTCATTTGAATATTGCTCTAACTGCCTCCTCTGTTTTAATAATTGTTTTAACAATTATCTAATAATTAAATTGTATTTTTATTGTGGTTGGAGGTAGGGATATAAGAAGCTTGCTTATTTTATTTTTGTGATTTTAATTGTAGGTGCTTTGATCTTTGAGAAGCAAGATACAAATAAATTATTATTATTATTATTTTATTATTATTATTATTATTATTTATTTGTGACCTGGTACATTATATGCAGGTATTGTCTGGGTAAATAAAGGTTTTTCCCCTAGCATAACCAACTGTAGGGGGTAGTGTTTCATCTTTTATGAAGCCAAAAGCCAGCATGTGCAAAGACTACGCCAGTGATCATGTGGCCACATGACTGCACCAAACACTGTTACCTTCCCACCAAAGTGGTACCTATTTACTACGTGCATTTTCATGCTTTTAAACTGCTAGGTTGGCAGAAGCTGGGATTAGTGACAGGAGCTCACCCCATCATGCAGCACTTGGGCCTCAAACTACCAACCTTACAATCATCAGAACTGGCATCTTAACCACCTAGGTCTGGAACCTCCTGGTAATTTTTCACAGGTCCCGGACAATGATATTGTCACTGTTCACCGGATATTGGATGATAGGCAATGGTGATCCTCCTGTCTTGGTTGCTTCCACACTCGCATTGGCCATTACAAGGTCATGTGGAGGTCATGGAAAAGGTGAATCTGGGCTGGGGGGGAGGCTTTGTAACAAAAATTAAGGAACTTTATTTTAACAAGTCTGCAGTCAACTCTTAACAAACTTTTTTATTCCAGCTCAGTCTCTCTGCTGGTGTATGCTGAGTTGCATCCTAGTTGCTCTTCCTTTACCATCTTCTCTCTGTGCCACTAAATTTTCAGCTCACCTGCTGTCTTAACTGCAATCCTTGAGTCTATCTGAAGACCAGATGTGAAGGGACAAGAAAGGAGCTTCAGGAAGATTCTCCTCAGGTTTTTCTGATGCTCTTATGCAACCCCCCCAAGCCGTTGAATATTGTTTTCATCCTTAATATCAGATAACTATCTTTTTGATGGCTAGCTCAACTTGTCCCTCCCATGACAATGAAAAATTAATCCATGGTTTGTTCGGTGGTGAAATCTCTGGTTTATCAGGAGAGAAACAAGCCAGAAAGCTGTCTCTCTGCCAGATTTTCATATGGCAATAAGCAAACAACTAAGCAAAGGTTTGTAGTTTGTTTAGTTGTCCTTCTGCAAGCAAATAGAACTTTGCAGATCATCACAATGGTCAATGATTTTTGCATAAATGCTGTCTACTCAACCTCTCAGACATATGGGAGTGGGTGATGGTACTTATGTTAGGAGAGCTTCTGAAC
This sequence comes from Sceloporus undulatus, assembly GCF_019175285.1. Lineage (NCBI taxonomy): Eukaryota > Metazoa > Chordata > Lepidosauria > Squamata > Phrynosomatidae > Sceloporus > Sceloporus undulatus. The sequence goes on from NC_056525.1 coordinate 141,684,442, forward strand.
ATTTTCCTCTAAATGTCCAGGATCAGAATAAAAAACAATGAAATATACATGAAAATACAATGTAAAAAATGGAAATGAATTGTAAAAGATTGTTTCAGTTCTGTTCTGCTAAATATGTATATCCAGTACTGGGAAAATATTTGAATCTTCAGATAGATAACATCCCCTAATTGATAATTGGGGGGGAAGCAAATTGGTTTCCAGTCTACCCCTGCCTGATTAAAATGTGCCCCACTGAATAGTCAGCCATTTAAACCCTGCAGACTTTATAGTAACACAGCAGCAATGGTGCTACTCTAAAAGCAGCCTTTCTGATACTTTTGATCTTTCATTCTCAGGATGGTTTGTCTAAAACAAATGAATTCTAGCCTTTTGGAAAAGGAGATGTTCAATCACAAGAACAGCAAGCTGAAGTGGTTACAACTAGAATCAAGCACAGGTTAAAAATAAACAGGCTTATTGTAAGAACTCTGGAATGATATCAAGATGATCCCTGAGCAGCCCTTGAGATGTCAAAGATGATAATACAGTAACAACATTTGGGAAGTATTGCGAGTTTTACACTTAGCCTTTGGCAGGGATTTATTAAGACAGAATAAACCCTGTGACTTTTCAATCCCAAGTACAATTTGTTTCTCTAATATATCTGCAGGAGTAATGTGTGATGGAATCCTTTCTTTTCCCAGCCCTTCTCGTTGCTGATGATATGCTATAATTGGTTCTCCCAGGCCATATCTCAACAAGATAAAACACAACACATGTACATCTGTGGCCCAGTGTCAATGCCTTAAATGTACATCAGAAATGCATTAAATCTTCTGATTGCTATTTTGTTTGCACAGCTTGTAGGTTCAGCATTTTCTTCTGTAATGTACTCTGCTGATTGCCTTGAATTATTGGTATGTCCTCCTCAGCAGACCAAGCAAACCAGAGACACGGGGCACAGGTATGTTCTATATGTGCCTTGATCCTTTTCCGTTTATTGAAGAAAGCAGTTCAAATGTCCATGTGCTTTACTGCAGATCACTGGCATTCAGTGGAAGACCGATGGGGTGGAGGGAAGGATATATTGCCCACAGTGCCTTTAGGGTCTCTGAATATATTATAACAATTGCTTTGTCCTGAGCTGCTACAGTATGCGTGGAACTCTGATACGATGGGTTGCTCTTAAGTGAAGTCCCCAAACTCAGACATCACCATTGTTCCTGCCTGTGCAACTGACCTTTATTTTCTTGTATTTTATACTAGTTTATTAACTGGATTCATACCCCTTTTTTATTCTCAAAGAAGGGCACTGACGGTGGATATCTGATATAATTGAATAAAAGGAAAACAGTTACAACCTATTTGCACTGACATATTCCTGCTATCTAAACTAACTTATATCAGGCTATAACACAGCAGAAAAGGCAACCAAATCACCCAAATGATTTGAGGAAGGGAGCAGTTTACCTATAAGAAAGGATCGTTTGTGCTTTTTTAGTTCCAGTATAGTGTGTAAGGGGGATTATAAAAAGAGATTTTTATAATGATACCTTTCTCCACCCCCACCCCCCACCCCCTTTTCACATAATTCTAGAGCCTGGGGTTATTTAATGAATGGGTGGGAGATTCAGGATGGGAGGGAGAGGAAATCTCCTTTTATGCTATTCACAATTAAACTATGGGGTGAAACAGATGGGCAAAGTAAAGTGGTTTCCAGACGGGGCATTTAGATGCTGCACTCCTTGAAAGCAGCTTGAAACCAGACTAAAGCTGCACTCCAGGGCTAAAAATCAGAACAAAAAGAAGCTGGGATAGCCTGACTCAAGGTGAAAAATGAGTATTTTCATGCCTGCATATAAAAGCCCTGGTGCAAGTGCAGGGCTGTGGCAAAGCAAAGAAATAAAAGTGTGTCAACTCCAATGTATGTACAGTCAGCCCTTCTTATACATGGATTTTTATACACGGATTCAAGCATCCATGGTTTGAAAATGTTAAAAAAAAAAGTATAAATTTCAAATATCAAACCTTGATTTTACATTTTTTATAAGGGACACCATTTTGCTATGCCATTATATTTAATGGGACTTGAGCATTCACGGATTTTGTTATCCACAGGGGATCTTGGAACCAAACCCCAGCGGATAACAAGGGTCCACTGTAATTACAATATACACAAACCAAACAGTCCACAGGTGGGCATGGGGTGAAGGGGGGGAAGAGGGCATGTAGGAGGGCTCCATGATTGTGCTTTGCCAATGTCTCACTTGCACACTGATGCACCAAACTGGCAAAAGATTGCATGTGTGAATCTGTGGCCAATCAAACATATGACCATGCTATGGGGGTATCTGGGTGGATCTGGGAGGTACTTGGAGATTGCAGGCAGTGTGTTTGTGCATTGGTGGGGATGAGAAAAAATTACCCAGGGGCATGGCTTTACATTGTGCTGTGTGGTTGGCCTTATTCAGCTTGCCTTGGCAGTGGACCATGCAGGCAGTGGGCTTTCAACCCACTTTTGGAAAAAGCAGGAACAAACCACTTTTTCCTGCTTGGCTGTTCCACCTCAGGAAATATTCTATTACAAAAAATTGTAACAGCTGACAACCTGAATTGTTCTAAAAGGAATTATGGAAATTCCTGGTTGTCTAAACAGAGCCAGTATGCTGTAGTGATTTGAGCTCCAGACTACAACTCTGGAGACCAGGGTTCAAATTCCTGTTCTGGGATGGAAACCCACTGGGTTTCCTTGGACAAGCTGCACCCTTTCAGCTGTAGAGGTAGGCAATGGCAAAAAACCCTGTGAACAAATCTTGCCAAGAAAACCCAGTGATAGGCAAATGACCTGAAGGCCCACAACAACAACAAATGGTTGGCTAAACACCATTATGTCTATATGCTAACTTTCAATATGTGAAGCACGGAGTTTGCTAAATACAGTGGGCCCTTCCCATCTGCAAGGATTCAGTTCTGCCCCCACCCACATGGCTGGGAAAAATGAGAAAATTCATGCCCATGTTAGTCAGTAGGTGGTCACATGCGCGTGCCTGTGTCAGTACACCTATGGGCACTTGCCACTATTGACTATTGACTATTATTATTATTATTATTATTATTATTATTATTATTATTATTATCATCCTTTATTTATGAAGCACTGTAAATTTATCTCTATATGAGATAGAACTCCAATTCATGGATGGCTAGCCTGCTGATATGCCAGGTACACTGTATCACTTACAATATCAGCAAGAAATAGATATTATTCTCATGCCCTGATGGTGGACTTCCCAGAATCATGTGGTTTTCTGCTGCAGGAGGCAGAAGGTGTAACCAAGTAAGCTTGATATGATTAAGCCGGATTCTCATAATCCATCAGCTGAAGACCAATGCTGTAGAGACTAATAAACTCTAGTGATGTGTTGAGTGTATAATTCCACCATTCCTGTAACATCTGGAAATTCATGGGAGCAGTAATGTTTTTCAGAATCTCACTTGCATGCTGTCTCATTTTGGTTTGAGAATCTAATTTCCACACGGAAATTTCTAGAGGGAGATTTGTTCATATTTTTGCACAATTTTGTTGTTATATTCTATCTTATAACAGAAGTACTCAGATGGTGAGTGGAGTAGGGAAATAAATTAATTCACATTTTCATTTGTTATATCCCATCTTTCTCCCAAAATGAGATTCAAAGTTTTAAATCCTTTAAAACAATGTAAATAACTTAAAATATATTTAAAAATGTACCAGTTAAAACAGTAAACCATTTGTAAAGAGATCTTTACACATTTTCCTAATGTACTGTATGCATTTTTTCTGTACATTGTTCCATCAGCCAAAGTGTGTTTTTACACATTCCTAGCAATGGACATTTTCCAAATGGACACATAGCTGTCAGCCTCCCCTACCTTAAACCATATTGTGCAGGTTGCCCCCCCCCCATCTCTTGCCTTTTCCTATACTGAAACATTACATGGCACCATCTATTTTGAAAAAGTGAAAGAAATATTCTTCTCAGACTCACTCACAGTTGTTATGGCTGAGGATGGCATACTGAACAAATCCAAACTGGTCACATCTTTTACTTAGAGCTGAAGGCAAATAATGTATAACAGTATCATCAATAAGAGAGCCTGTGTAATGTTTTTGATATATGGTGGCATTTAAGATCTAGGGTCATTGAAAAAACTGCCAATATTTTTTCCCTTCATTTGAAGTATGATTGTCAGAAAACCACGATGGAATTGATTTCACAATTGGACTAACTGAAATGTCACTTTGGGGATGCCTATCCTGTCCTTCAGGAGAAGCTAGTCATTCTCCCTGTTGGGTGTATTTCTAGTGATGCATGAAGTGGGAGAGGATGGGTTTCCAGCAATCCATATTCCTAAGAGTAATGAAGATGTAACGCTAGCCAATATCGGCACTACTATGACTCAATTTTTAGAGAATGAATAAGACAGAAAGCAACCCTTCATCACTGACCAAAAATGCCCTGTGCAGTATATAAATAACCTGAAAAATTGATAGCGGTAATGCATCGTACTAGGTGAATACATTACATGAACCATCTCAACTCTTCTTAGGTGCCAAAAAAGATATTAGAAAGAATTTTTCCAAGAAAAAGATGTTTGATTTATAACCACTGATATAAGCTTATGGTGATGGCAGGGGGGAAATCAATATAAAACCATCAATGTTAATTTAGGTAGCACTGGATAATATTTAATGAAGAGGAAAAATCAGTTTTATTTGCATTACAATTTGTGCATTTTTGTTTAAAATTGTTTATCCATTTTACAATAAATAAATTAAATAAATTGGCTGACTCTTTCCCTTGTCTTGAGGCTAAACGCAGCCCGCTTGTAATATATTATAACCCACCAAGTGAAGGCTAACTGTCCTGTTTTTGCAGTTCCAGGGAGACAGTGAAAGCAGGAAGCATATCAAACCTTTGATGGTTTTGGAGTCTGTTTGACTATATGGGTTAAAGGCTGTAGAAGTCTGCTGGAAATTTAACATGTTGGGCCCACTTGTATAGTTTACTGCTTAAGTTACTGATAAACTCTTTTCTTGAAACTGCAAAATCAGATTTACGCAGGAAATAAAACTTCATTACTACTTGGCAATAGTTTTGTACTAATAGTGGCTTCAGGGTATTTATTTTGTTAACATTGGCACTTGGCATTGATTTATCAGAGACTGGATGGATAGCTACAGTTGACAAATGAGCCACAGATCAGGCTCAGATTCAGGAACTCGAAGGAAAGTTTTACAAAAGCTTATGGAAAAAACTAAGAATGCTCAAAGAATGTGATATTTGAAAATGCTCAAACAAATGCACCTGCTCTGTATGGCTACAGGCAGGTGGAACAGTTATCTTTCCAAGTTAACACTTCGTCATATGTTGTAAGACTAAAATGCATTTTAAAATGCACATTATTGGAACAGATACACTCAAAAGCAGTTCACATTCTTTATTGGGGAAATACTGTATTTTCATTAGCCAGCACAACTACTTTTGCTTTTTTAATGGCTTGAAGAATACCAGTTAGCCATCACCTGGTATACTTGTACAGTTCTGGGTACCACAATTCAAAAAGGATGTTGACAAGCTGGAGCATGTCCTGGGGAGGGTGACTAAAATGATGAAGGGTCTGGAAACCATGCCCTATAAGGAGAGACTTAGGGAGCTGGGGATGTTTAGCCTGGACAAGAGAAGGTTAAAAAGTGATATGATAGCCCTGTTTAAGTTTTTGAAGGGATGCCTTATTGAGGATAGAATCATAGAATCATAGAGTTGGAAGAGGCCACAAGGGCCATCCAGTCCAACACCCAGTGTTTAAACATCCAGTGTTTAAAGATCTCCAATGAAGGAGACTCCACCACACTCCGAGGGAATTTGTTCCACTTTTGAACAGCCCTTACTGTCAGGAAGTTCTTCCTAATGTTGAGGTGGAATCTCTTTTCCTGGAGCTTGCATCCATTGCTCCGGGTCTTAGTCCCTGGAGCAGCAGAAAACAAGCTTGCTTCCTCTTCAATATGCCATCCCTTCAAATATGTAAAGAGGGTGATCATATCACCTCTTAACCTTCTCTTCTCCAGGCTAAACATCCCCAGCTCCCTAAGTTGTTCCTCATAAAGCATGGTTTCCAGACCCTTCACATTTTAGTCGCCCTGCTGCACCAGACAATGGGACCTGGACCAATGGATGCAAGCTATAGGAAAAGAGATTCCACTTAAACATTAGGAGGAACATCCTGATGGTAAGAGCTTTTCAACAATGGAACACAGTCCTTCAGAGAGTGGTGGAGTCTCTTTCTTTGAAGGTTTTTAAACAGAGGCTGGATGGCCATCTGTCGGAGGTGCATTGATTGTGAGTTCGTACATGGCAGGGTGGTCCTTGTAGTCTGAAATTTAACTGTTGGGCATAGGTAGATTCCACTAAAATGAGAATTTTATATGACCTGAAGAGAGAAACCCTCTAACCACTGGTAAAGTGATTATCTCTAGTTAAGCTAATATAAAGACTACCTAGATTCTCTCCATTTTCAACTGATAAAAGAGCCAGTGTGCTTCACCCAGGATGGTAAGAGGGCTGAGTATGTAGCTGGCTTTCATCTCTGTGAAAAGGAGGGTACCAGTCTTCCTAAAGGTAACTTCAGATGAAACACAAAAAATAGCATAATCTCCTATGAAAATATATGGAATGCTTCTATCTCAGTTCATTGGATGATATCAATTCAGTTTTCCCTCTTCTCACTTCTTTCTGTAATATTTTACCTGACTAAGAGATCTGCAGGTCTCAAAAGCTTGCATACATTTTTGTCCTTTATTTGGCCTAATATAGTTATTAAATTAATATGTTATTAAACTAATATGCATTTTGGAATTTCTCTTATGGTCAAGATGAGCTAATTTTGCTTTTTATCTAGAGAGCTGTACATTTAGCTAAAATTCATTTATAGAAGCTTTTTGGGGAGGAATTTGATCAAAATAGGTATTTTAATAGGTATTCATATGAAAATATCTATGAATTGTTTTTAAAATTGTACATCAGGGCAGAAACAGGTCACAATAAATTATAATTAAACAAACACAAAATTATAGCTTTTGTGGGGTTTTCAGGCTATGTGGCTATGTTCTGGAAGAGTTTATTCCTGACATTTCGCCAACATCTCTGACTGGCATAGACTGAAACCCCCACAAAAAACTATGGATTCTGGCGATGAAATCCTCTGACTTCACATTAAACATGAAATTTATGTGATCTGGAAATAATCTAATCTATCCATTTGTTGTTCTTGTTGTTGTTGCTGCTATTGCTTTGTGAATTCAAGTGAAATCTGGTTTATGGCAAGTACTCATAGAGTTTGGCAAGCCATTTGCCCCTGCCTTCTTCTTATGCTGAGGATACATACACAAAATGCATACACAAATGCATTTTTGTAATAAAAATATAAAGAAAAAATATCCTGTTTTCCATTCTTGGTATAGATAGTAGATATTTATGAAACAGTGGCATCTTTATTGGACTGACCAAAATGCACAAAATACATGGTGCTTCATTATAAGACAAAAGGAGAAATAAAAATATGATGTTTGTCACAAGCCTGAATTTTATAAAAGTGTTGTTGCTGCTGTTCTTGTTCTCAGTCAAGATATTGTGGACCACTGAAACAGCACTGAAGCCCAGGCAGGATGGGTGGTTGTGAGAATATTTTGCCCAGTCTACAAAGCATCTGTGAGTTGTTATATGGGTGGAGCATCTTTATAACTCCAGGAGAGAGTGGCAAAGTCAGATGACATTTCTACTGATCCTACTGAATGGAAGATCATTCACTCATGCCCTGTTTTTATAATATCATCAAATACCCATGTGGCCACGTGATGTGGTAATGAAGTCAATTCAGAATGAGAGGAGGAAGCATTACCCACACTCTCATTTGACTTGACTATTGCGACTCCAGCAATATTAAGGCCAGTGCTGAGGCCTGAAACACACAGGCCAAATAAAGCAGCTTCCAGCCACTTTGGGAGCATGACATTCAAACAACGTACACACACACACACACACACACACAGTGGCCAGAAGCCGCTCTGATGCCATGCTTTGGTCCAAAGGACAAGAGCAAAAAAGAGTGGAAATAATCTGCTCCTGGCTAGTGCAGCTTGGGACCTGCTGTGGCAGCCCACTTTGGAAGCGGGCTGTACAGATGTCCCAGCATGATAGTGGTTGGAGCAAACAGAGGCTACTCCTACCGGGCTGTCTGCTTCACTCCTGAGTTATTCTAAAATTTCTGGCTGAATATTTGCAGAAGGAACCAAAGTTCTCCCTCTCCTTTCCCCAAGCATATTTGGCAGAAGGAACTAAAGTTCTCAAGAATTGTCTTCTCCTCTCACCCAGCATATCTTGTACATTTGTTTTTAACTTGCTATTTGTGATTCTTGCAACAATGCATTTCCTCTCCCCCCCCCAACACACACACTACTACTTTGTGCCATTTTTACTTTTCTGCCATACCAAATGAAGGAAAAGGTAGTGCTGTCTTTTTCTTTTCCTTCCTTCCTTCCTTCCTTTTTGGTGGCATGGTGTTATCTTGAAACCAAATCAAAGATAGAGAGGTGCTTCCTCCTCTCATTCTGACATCAGATTCTGAAGCCAAAGAGGGAAAATGGCTCTGGACAGTAGCCAATCTATCATAGGTAGTCATCACAGCTCACCTGTGCCCAATTAACTTAAATGACATTAAAAGGTAACTAACCTTTCTGGATCTGAGACATTGTTTTGAAGGTTAAAACATAATTGTTGAGACTTAGTTTAGACTCAACAATTCTACCTACTCAGAAACAACTATTGGTCCAATATGTCCGTAATGTACTCCTAATTGTTAGCAACAAGTCTTGTAATATATATAAAAATATGCAACAGTTATGAACAGGTGGTAGCCCAAAACTTGGCCAAGGTCCCATTTTATAGTTGCTATATCTTGTTATAACCATAAGCCTATTGAATTAAAGTAGACATGGACCTGATTGTTGCAACTGGTTTGAACATATTTCTGAGTAGACACTGATTAGATTGTGCTGTGTTCTGATTTCATGGAGGAACAATGACTGCACTCTAGTTTTATGTGGAAATGCTTGCAGTGCCTCATCTTCGATCCCCTACATGCTTTCTTGGCTCATGCTGCATCACACCCACACAACCACCAACCCATAACTGAAGAGCTGTGAGTAGCCGCCTGGCTGCTGCCTGGCTGTTTCCCTGTTTGGTCTGCTAGTGCCTACTTTGGTTTCATAACTGACTTATAGCAGTCATCCACATATTAGATTCCAGGCTGAGCTGTGGCAAGACTAAGTAATAGATTGAAAAATACAATTATTGCTTACCTACAGAGTTCTTTTGCTTGGGAGGTAAAACACATATATCAGAAATGTTGGTGCTTTCTTTTCTCCCCGGGCCTATTCGATAAATGAACGTTACACCAGGATTCTTACACAGAATATCTTTGAAATGGGGTTTGTATTGATTTTTGTAACTACTCTGTTAGATGACGTTATCCCTTAGTGTGTCATGTGTAGATGGTTCAGCCCGGAGCAGGTCATTGAGGTGATAACTGTCATTTGGAGGGACAGAAAAGCAATCATAGCTTTTTCATTACTTACTGTTTTCCCCCTGCAACTGTGGGATCATTTGACATATTATGGGCTTCTTGTGATTTAAGCTGCATTCTGAAATTAAGTGCTAGAATATCAAGCTGATGGTTTAGAAAAATAAGTTTGATGTCAGAGAAACCACATGCCCTCTAGATCATAACCACAATCCCAGTGTACTAGCACTCATTGGAGTGTGTAACAACAACAACAACAACAATAACATTAATAACAACAACAAAAATACACTGTGATATCTTAAGAAAATCTTAAAGAGGTTGCTGTTAAATCCTCAAGTTATCTTAAAAAGGTAAAGGTTTTCCATTGCTATGACTGACTGTAGTGTAATCCTCAAATTATCTTAATAAAAGGTAAAATATCTGTCAGTAATTAAGCAAATAAATTAAAATAAGTCTGGATAACTTTTTGCGCTAGTAGGTGAAGGAGTGCAGTGTCACAGCTGCCAGAATTACCAATAAACAGTGAATGTGTAAAAAAACACATTTGCACTATTAAGTCTAGAAGAAGAACCAGAGTAACTGTGGACAGAAGTGAGAGACTCAATCAAATAGGAATGCAGAAAGATGATGTGTGGCCAAAAGAAAGAGAAGAAACATTGGAAACACTTCAAACAGTTAAATAAAGTCGAGAAGCAAAAGCAAAGTGATAGAGGAATTAAATTAGAATCATGAATGCTACTGTCCAATGATTAGTGCACAAGGACAAAGATAATTTCTACAACAAGCAGTGCAGAGAAATAGAAGCCAACAATAAAAAAGGAAGAACAAGAGACCTATTCCACAAATTTCATGAATTCAAAGGGAAATTTAAACCAAAAGTGGGGACACTGTACAATCAGAAGGGAAACAAAATACGCAACCAAGATGAAATAATAATAATAAAAAACACCCAATGGAAACAATACACAGAACAGCTATATCAAAATGTGAAAGGATCAATGGGAAGAAAATACATATGAAGATGAACCCCCAAGTTTGTTGACTGAAGTGAAGTGAAACCACACTCAAAGCAATTGAGAAGAATAAATCAACCGGAACAGGTGACATATCAGTAGAACTGCTGCAATCCACAGAGCCAGAACCAAGTTCAATTCTAACTAAAATCTGCCAAAACATTGGAAACAAAGTAGTGACCCACAGATTAGAAATGATCAATACACATTTGTACACAAAAAAGGAGATACAAAAGATTGCAGTAACTAAGGCCATAGTACTAATTTCCCATGCAAGCAAAGTCATGCTCAAAATTCTGCAGCAAACACTCCTACCATGCATGCAAAAATCCCAGAAGTGAAATCTGGTTTCAGGAAAGGAAGAGGCACTAGGGATTACATTGCAAATGGATAATGGCGCACACCAGTGAATTCCAAAATAAAATCTGCATGTGCTTTATTGCTTTGAGAAGACTTGAATCACTGGAAAGGACAATGATGCTAAAAAGGTAGCGAGCAGTAGATGTAGAGGAAGACCACATGCTTGATGGTTAGACACAATCAAAGAGGCCATAGGTCTGAACCTACAGGACCTAAACAGAGCAGTGGAGGACAGGGGGTCTTAGAGCTATCTCATCCACAGAGTTACCATGAGTCAAGGTTAACTTGAGGACTGTTAAGAATAACAACATGTGGTTCGTTGACTACAGCAAAGCCTTTGACTGCATAGATCATGAAAAACTATGGAATGCTCTCAAAGAAATGGGAGTACCACTACATTTGATTATCCTAATGCGTACCGACAAGAGGCTGCCATTAGGACCGAATATGGTCAAATAGAATGGTTCCCAATCAGTAAAGGGGTCAGACAAGGCTGCATACAATAACCCTATTTATTCAACCTGTATGCAGAAAACAGTGTGTGCAGAGCTGAGAGGCAGGAGGAGGGAAGATTAGAGGAAGGAACATTAACAACCCAAGCTATGGAGATGACTCAATACTACTGGCAGAAAGTGCCAAGGTAGGCTTGATGTTGAAGGTTTAGAAAACAAAAATAATTACCACGGAAGAACTACAAGAATTCATCCTAAAGAATGAGACTGAAATATTTAAAGGGTCCCAGTACATTGGCTCAAACATTACTAAAACTGGAGACTAGTCTTGATAAGTATTTACACATTTTTCTCATCCTTAACAAGTAAGGTCTTCACATTATTTAAAAATTGCCAGCTGCTATGTGATTTTTCATTATTATTACTTTGGGACTTTTCTTGAAATTTTCTGAAAGGATTTCCCCCCTACATAAAACAGGCAACTTTCTCCAACATCAATGCTTCACAGCCATTTGTGGCCAACACAGAAGCATCTGATTATAGAGCCAAAGTCAAAATGTCAAGGGCATCCTCCGGGACCTCCAGAGGTCCCAGAGGATGAAATCATTGTTTTGCATATCGCTATAGATGTGTTGCCAGATCCTACTCCAATATGCCCTATTCTTCATTGGCTACTAAATGGCCATAGTGTGGTGTACTTGCAGTAAGACGGTGAGTCCTGCAGTAAGGGAGAAGAGTGGAACTTTATACAATCTCTTGCAATGCAGGATCTCAGCTATTGTTTTTGTGTAAAATACAATACTTTTGCACAAAATACTGTGCTTTGTGCAAAATGTTGTGTAGTTGCTTGAAAGCATTTATTTTTAATGAGGGAAAAACCCTCACTAAGTTCTGCAAAATGTCCCAACATTTTGTAATTAACAATATGTAATTCTCTCTCTCTCTCTCTCTTTATAAAGAGAAGCTTTATACATTTGCTAAGGATGGCAAAACCCTTTGATTATTTTCTTCTTCCATATGGGAATAAAATAAACTAAAATTTACTAGCCTTGAACATCAGTGGTCACAGTTTATGAAGCACATGTATTGTAATGGTGGAATTACTAATCTGTCCCCACTGTTTATCAGTCTTATGCAAGTATGTGATGAGACAGAATATCTTAATGGCTTATCCCACAATTTATCCTACAATCTTTGAAAATCTCCTGTCCATCTGGGCACCAGTTATACAGTTGAAGGATTCTGGGATTTATAGTCTGATAAACCCCAAGAGGATGCCACTTGAAAGCCTATGCCCTACAGGCAATGCCTATATAGGATTTTAATTTTCATAATGATATAACTATTTTGACATTCTTGCATAGGAAGGAATGACATCCACTGTTCATTTCTATGGCAGAAAGTAAAAGAGCTACAGTTGGTGACATGGCTGAGACTGAAGTTAAGCATCAACTGGGTTGTTCCCTGTCACTGTCATAGTTAAGCATTGCCTTCAGCTAAATTGTACCCCTAAATGCAATGCTTTGTTACTGTCTCTGACAAGAGTGAATTATCTTACAATGACTTCTTTGTAGAGCAGAAAGTAATTACAGGCCATCATTTTTTTTTAATATTATGTGTTTGGTAAAGAATTGATAAGAAATTAGTTAAATGGCTATATAAAGAAGATAGTAAGACAATCTGGAGGTGAATTTTTCACTTCCTTCCTTTGGGCTTTTTTGGGAGAAAATCTACCCATGAAAAAAAATTAAATAAAAAGACTTTTTTTTTTTTTTTGCAAAAATGAATTTTTTGCACACAAAATGTTTTAAAAATAAATAAATTCAGCAATGCTGGTTTTCACATAAGAAAAAAATTCTTTTGCACAAAACCAAGGCTTTTCTAGGAGCTGATGGCACAGAAGTCAAGTTAGATCACTTAATATGAACACTTAAAATACTTTAATAAATAAAAATGCTCCGTTCCATTCAAATTATTTTTATCAGGGTGATTAAACTATAGTGGACTCATGCTACCTACTGTGGTTTGGTCCCAAGATCCCACATGAATACTAAAATCCATGGATGCTCACGTCCCATTAAATACAGTGGTTAGTAAACTGCTGCCCCTTGTATAAAATGGCAAAATCAAGGTTTGCTTTTTGAATGTTTTCCAGCTGTGGATGGTTGAATCTGTTGATACAGAAGGCCAATTGTAGCATTAAGAAAAACACTTCAGAGCCATCTGATATGCACTCTCAGACCCTCAATTAGAAAATTACATGTTGTATTTGTTAGATTTGAATTCCATCCTTCTTCCAATTCATTCAGAAAAATATAAACAAGCCTCTAAATTATCTCCCACCCAGGTATTTTCCAGGCCCAAATCTAAGTAGCTTCAGCAATGAAAAACCGTAACATGCCTTTGGCCCATTCTTTGTGCACAGACATTCCACTGTCAGTTTATCACCAAACATCTGAACAGATCTGCACACCCTACAAGTACATATTTTGGATTCTTAAACCTGTTTCTAACCAATTCCCAGGCCATCTCATATGGACATCTCCTGATCTCCACTCATGGCCAGGTCCCACATATACACAGTGGAGGAGAAAGTTGAGAATGTTGCTTCATAAGCCTTTCCGAGCCAAATTTACACCCCTGCCACAATTTCCTGATGGCCAGTTGACCAAGTATCACTCTCACCATTTGGAAGGCTGATGATAACCCAGCCAATATATCCCAACATGAATGATATAAACAGGAATGGAATCACCATCCAGTGGAAGTTATTGCCTTTGTCTGGAGTTTGGTTTTCCAACAGTAGCAAATAATACAGGAATTCTGTAGGTACAGCTTGATATTTTAAAAACTGGGAATTGGGAAAGGAAATGTTATATGGGCATAAGAGTAGGGTCAGGGATGTAGGACACTTGCCACAAAATGCTATGGCTCCATTCAGTCTTAGAGATGATGGGATTTATAGAGGCAGTTTCTCCTACAATTTCTGCTATATCATCATTTTCTTCATCTTTTGTTGAGAGAATTCATACAATTAATGGGAGGTGGTGTACAAGAAAACATTGTTGCTTCTTTAAAATGCATAAAACGTATCCCCACTAATGCCCAGGATGGTTTATAACGTGTTCTGCTACTGCTGATTTTTCTGGCTGACCCAATCTGTAGTGTCTCTCATGTTCCTTGATTTGTGTTTGGCCACTTTGTTTGATGGTCCCTATGTAGACTTGTCCATGGTCCAGAATTTCAGTGTTTTCAAATAGCGTTTTATGCCCACGATGGTTTATAATGTGTTCTGCCAGAAAAACCAACAGTAGAAGAGCACATTATAAACCATCCTGGGAATAAAATGTTATTTGAAAACACTGAAATTCTGGACCATGCCAACAACTATCAGTCAGACTGCACAGGGAAACCATTGAAATCCACAAGCACCTGGACAACTTCAACAGGAAAGAAGAAACCCTTAAAGTAAATAACGTTTGGCTACCAGTCCTGAGAAACACCAAAATCAAGACCCAGCCCATGCAAATGAAAACCACACAGGGTCAGGGAGACTTCCTAATAGACAATGAATCATTAATTAAATAGACATCCTGAGGCCTTGCATTCAACAGCAGACAACACAGAGATTAACGTGTAAATCTCTTCCTCTCAACCAAGGGTCACACATTATATATCAATACTCTACTTACTCCCATGCCATCATTCTGATGAAATGTCAGAAATAAACCCTTCCAGAACACATCACCTGAAAACCCCACAAAAAACTATGAATTCTGGCAATGAAACCCTTCAACTTCACATCAGAATGCTGACTGTTCAACTGCCTGCTGTGAGAGTTTACAAGACACTTTGGAGACAAAATTGCTTAGATCTGCTCTGATTTGAATGCTGTGGTTGATACAGCTCCAACGGTGGTAATCTTAACTCCTGTTTGTCCTGTATTACTGGATAGACTTCACATTGTGCAGCTTGCAGATGTGGACTGGATCCTTGGAGAGGTGAATGTCACCATGTCAATACTGGCCATTGTCCTTCATGATTCATAAAAGTAGCTAGAAAGTAAGTGGCCAAGTGATTAAGGTGAATGCTGAGTGCCTCACTGCAGCAAGGCAGAATTCCGTATTACTTTAAAAAGACTGTGGTGAGGTCTGAAAGACCTCTGTGTGAATCCTCTGTGAACCCTAGACAATTATCAACTAGTCTTTAATATCCCATTTTGTGCAAGGTTCTGGAGTGTGTGGTGAACTCCCAGCTCCAGGAGTTCCTGGATGAAACAGGTAAACTAGTTACATTTCAATCTTGCTTCATGTCTAGTTGTGGGACAGAGATTATTTTAGTTGCCTTGGTGGACAACCTTCACTAGGAAATGGATGGCGGGGGGAGTGTATTTCTGTTGGTTCTGCTGGAATTTTCATCAACTTTTGACACCATCAGCCATAATATCCTTGTGGGCATCTTCTCTAGGAAGATACAGTGCCTCTAATCCGTTGAGAGTCTTAGGAAGGTCAGTTTTCCAGTCTTAGTGAGGTGAGCTCCGAAGGGAGGTTTTAGACCATGATATACTCTCTGAACATTGATCAATGGTATTTTTCAGGCTTCAGTTTTATTCCCAGTACTCTCTCTCTCTCTCACTCAGTTACTCTTTCTCTAAGAAATAAACTGCTGGGAGAGATTGTACAGAAATTTGATGTTATCAGTGTACCAATGGCAACCCTAAGTCTCCATTCCATCTAACTTCAAGGAAACTATTTCTGTACAAAACTAGTGTCTGTTGTCAGTAATGGACTGATTGAGGATTAATGAATTTAACCTTAATCCAGATAAGACAGAGGTGCTCTTGGTAACAGAGAGGCAGCCCTTACTTAATGTGGTTAATATCTTTCTGAAATCTCAGGTTTATAATTTGGGCATACACTTGGGCTCTGCTCTCAGGCTGAGATTACAGTGGTGGCCAGGAGTGTTTGCAAAATTAAAACTAGCATGCCAGTTCTACCTGGAGATGTCAAATCTGGCCATGGTAACACATGCCTTGATTACCTCCTGTTTGGATTAGTGCAACCCTGCCTTGAAACTGCTTGGAAACTTCAGCAGATCCAAAATGCTAAAGCCATACTGCTGACCAGAGCTGGTTAAAGCAATGATATTGCTCTTGGGTTGAAGCAGCCTTACAGGCTACTGGTCCATTTCTGGACATAATACTAGTTATGACTTATAAATCCCTGTACGGCTCCAGACTATTTGAAAATATGTGTCCGCCTATACAAGCCTGACAGTGTTTTACAGTATTCAGTGGTGGGCTTTCTCTCCATCTCACAGGATTGTCTGGTGTGGAGAAAGAACCTTTGTGGTGGTTGCTCCTAGGCTATGGAATTCACTCCCAAGGAAGACTTGGCTGACCTCCTCTCTGACATTTTTTTCTAGTCAAAGACCTTGTTCAAGAAAGGTCTGGAAACATGCCCTAAGTATGCTTAGCCTGGAGAAGAGAAGGTTAAGATATTATATGATATTCATGTTTAAATATTTGAAAGGGTGTCATACTGAAGATGCAGCAAGGTTGTTTTTTCTGCAGCTACAGATAGCAATGGACTCAAACTATGGGGAGATATTCCACCTCAGCTTTAGGAAGACCATCCTGATAGTAAGAGCTGTTTGACGGTGGAATATGCTGCTTTGGAGTGTAGTGAATTCTTCTTCTCTGGAGGTTTTTAAAAAGAGGCTAGATGGCCATCTGTCAGGGGACGTTTGATTGTGTATTCCTCCATGGCAAGGGCTTGGACTTGATGGCCCTTGAGGTGTTCTCCAAAAGGCTATGATTTTTTATTCTTATTTAAACAAACTTTAACTGTTTAGGTAGTAGGATGGGCAGTATGTATCCTGCTTTAAGATATGTAATGTGCATTATGTGTTTTTAATTGTTTTATGTTTTAAAAGTAATGTTTAACATTTTTATTATTTAATGCTTTTTAAACTTTTGTTGCAAATATTGTTTTGACTATTTTGTTTTAACTTATATTGTAAGCTGCTGTGTGTACCATATTGGGAGAATGGTGGGATATCAACCAACCAACCAACCAACCAACCAACCAACCAACCAACCACTTTTCATGATCATTCTTCTTTCTGGCCCTAAGCACAATTGGCATTCATTTGGCTCACTGCTAGAGCATGGTTCCCATGAGATTGGGGTGCTGGGAGGGAGATTTAAGACCAGTGGGGGAATGCTTCTTTCGCCCCTCAGGCAAAACATCTTAAGAATGTTGATGGAGGCAAAAAGGATATAAATGATGGGTGAAGTTTCTCAGAGGAGTTCTCCCCATCTCAAGGTTGCCCAAGGGTTATTCCCCCTAAAGCAAAATTATAAAGTAATCTACTTTTTTTAAAAAAAAAAAAAGTTTTAACAAATCTTTGAAAAATTTCTATATGGAACTTGCACAGAACAGGATTTAGCAGATCAAAAAATGAGAACTGTGCAGAAATTGACAGAGTGCATCTGCCCATCCCTACTTCAAGGATGAGAGGAATGTCAAGATTGCAAGTGGTTCATTGATGACCAGTCAGCATAGTGTGAGTCAACCATCTGAGGTCTCTTTGCAGAAAGTTAGGGACTAACCTATATGAGCTTACATTATTTTTTTGCATTGAGAAAGATTTTTAAACCTCAAAGGAAAGAAATATTGAGCTTCAGAAGATCTTAAAAGCCAAGGAAATAGCTCATTGTCAAGAGAAACTAGACAACAAAAAAGAACAGAAACCAGATGCCCAGAAATACGCATGGTTTGAGGTGGTCTTTGGCCCAAGTTCTCTGTTATGGGAACATCCTGAGAGGTTTTTCATCTATTAAAATACCATCTGGTTTACATTTATACATTGCAGATTGGGACTAATTTAACTTATAGTTGTGTATATGCACTTTTGCCCTTATTAACAAAAATTAGGTGCCACATTATATTGCATGTTATGCAGTTTTATGAATGCAATTAGCATGCCAACATACTCTCCTCTACCTAAACTGAGCTTGCAAATGGGAAGGATCAAATAATTTGACTTTTTTTTTTTTACTTTAAGCATTTATCTTGAGACCTAGTATGAGATTCACTTTAAATATGTTGGTCTTCAAGTGCATAAGGAAACAATTCATATAGTTATGTATGCAGATATAAGTCTCAAATAGTTCCCAGGTAAATTGTGTAGGATTGCACGATGGATGCATAGTTCCTTGGGATTCTTCACTTCTTCATCCAAGGAAAGCAACTGAAGGAACACACCTTCAAGTCCCTTGATGTCCCAGGGTTCATCTTCCAATGAAGAACTGGTGTCTAAGCGCAGCACCTGAGCTATGATGCTAGTTTGAAATTCTGCTGTATGGCACAATAGCAACACCCTTGTGCAAGAATATTTCAACCCTCAGTAAAATTTGGGATTATGCTGGAGTTACTCGTCTCCTTACTATTGCCTGTCTGCCAGCCTTCCTGTCTAGCTCAGCAGTCCATCTATGGCTGACACTATATATATTAACACTTTACTGCTTTAGCACTTGACAGTGGCTCCTGAGTGCTTGAGTCATTAATAGGAGGAAGAGGTTGTCCAGATTTGGTTTGCCAAAGAATGAGGCTTAGATTATGGTGTTAACAATGTAAATAAAATCCAATCAAATTCAACCCAAATTTTCACAAGACACCACCGCTCATTCTGTATTAGCATCTCATGGATTATTTATGAAAATGATGTTGCTTGTCTGACAACCTAAGTGACATTACCTCTGGAGAATGTTCATCACCATGGCAAAACAGACATGTCATCATCAGACATTAGTCTACTGTAACTAATTCATAAGGCTGTCCCACAATTTGTTTTGATCAGGCAGACTAGTGGATCTAGTGGAAAAGGATGAAAAGAAGAGTGTGGGGAGTGGGGGAGACAATCCAATATTGTTAATAACAACAGAATTTAGAATGATTTTTTTAAAAAATAAAAATAAAAATAGAAGCAAGGAGAAAAAACTTTAACATTGAGCAAGCCCTACCCTTGCATCTTAACAGCTTTATAATCACTAATATGATTTCACTCGATGGGCTGAGAAGACTGGTATGAAAGCATCTTCCATCCTGTAGGAATTGCTCTCAAGTGTTGGGCTGTAAACTGCTACAAGCCTTGAAGTGACTTGAGCAGGGAAAGATTATGACATCCAATTGTTTAGGGTGTTAGAACAAAAACAGATTGGAATAAGGTCTCTAGAAATGGGCATTAAAATGGCAAAGGATTTTCAACATAGCCAAGCAGAATGTTATAGATGCTAGAGGGAAATAAAATAAAAACGGCCAGTATCACACTCCCATTGTAGAAATCCATGGGCTGTGAGATATATCAGCAATACTGTGCAAAGTTTTAATCACTGCACCTAGCAAAGGATATTGTAGACTGGGGGGGGGGAGAAACAGGCAGCTTAGCTGGTCAAGAGACTATAGCAACTGCCATATGAAGAGAGGTTAAAGCATTTGGATCTGCTAAGGTTGGAGGAAAGGATGACTAAGGGAGGACTTGATGAAGGTGTATATTGGATGATATAGCAAAGTGGAGAGAGAGCAGCTGTTTTCCCTCACTCATAATACTAGAAACTGGGAGCATCCACTGCAGCTGAATGCTAATAGACTTAGGAAGGATAAAAAGAGATAATTGTTCACATAGCAGAATTAGAAACCATAGGAAGTAGGAATAGCTACCAAGTTGGGAAATTTAAAAAGACCAGTTAATCAAATTTGGGAGTGGGGGGGGGGTAACTAATGAAGGCTCAGCACACACAAGTGCTTTGTGGCGTGGTGGCGGCAATTTTAGGGTTCAGGAACACACAGCAAGTGCACATTCCCGAACCCTAATACGTACGGATGCCAGCATCTATATGATGGCTGCCATGATGCTTCTGCTGCCGTACAGCAACCAGACATCACTGGCAGGAAGTGGCGTCATGGCGGCGCCCCTTTCTGCATCCAGCACTGCAAAAAAGAAGCCGCTCTAGGCGGCTCTTTTTTTGTGGTGCATCTGCAGCACAGACACAGGATGCAAATGGGCAGCACGGAGCCGTCTGTCTGTACTGTCCCATAGTTACCATTAAGATAAGTTAATAGGAGGACCTATTAAGATGGTCTGCCCTTGAAGGCTAATGGGCCCTTTTGAATTCCAGAAATGAATTCCAGAAATGAGTCCTCACCAATGTTCTGGTCAAAAGATGGAATCAAGACCTGACTAGGACTACTGACATGATTGCTCCCAGACATCATCTCCAACCTCTGCATCTGAGGAAGTAGATTGAAGTCTACGAAAGCTTTGTGCTGCTAACCTCTTTCTTTCAGTAAGTCTCAAAGATCTCAAGATCACTCTACATACTGTTTCTACAGACTAACATGGCTATATCTTTGAGTCTTCTCTAGCCTGTTACTAATTGGGCCCCATGGTATACAGGGGACCTCAGGAATCTGAAACGGGAAGGACAATTACTAAAGCATAGATGGCAGACAAGACACGCTATAGAGAACATCATTGTTTCTATAAGATGGCAGTATGTGAATCTGCGAATTCTCATCCAGCTGAACTATTCAGGATGCTGAGAGGTATAACTCACCAATTCTAGAATCCAGTTTTAGAACATACAGCAGTTTGTTGTGATTCTTTTAATAACTACTTCACAGATAAAATCTCTCAGAAAAAAGCCAACTTACATGCCATCATTGTAGCAGAACTTGACAAGGGGGTGTCCAGTGACTCTATTGGTAGGATTACACTGGATCAATTCCAACTGGTGAGTATTGCCAATGTGGACAGGTTGCTGGGGCAAGTAAGGAAGGCAGCTTGTTCTCTTGATCCCTGTCACTCTTGGTTGGTTGTCCAGGGAGGAGATGTAATTAGGCTTCAAATTCAAAATATCATTAATGCATTTGTCAGGGTAGGAAGTTTTCCATCTTGCTTAAAAGAAGTGGTGGTATGATAACTTCTTTAAAAGTTCTCCCTGGACTTCCTGGACTTGAACAACTATAGACCCATATCAAATCTCCAATTTCTACGCAAAGTGGTCAAGAGGGCAGTTGTCTTCCAGTTCCAGGCAGTCTTGAATGATATAAACTACAGTTTTATACTTGGTATATAAAAAAAACCTCCATGGATACAGAGTGCTGACTGTTTTTAGACCCATTCCAAACTGGCTTCAGAGCAGGATATGGAGTTGAGACTGCTATGGTCACCTTAGTGAATGATTCCTTTCCACTGACAGGGTGAATGTTTCCCTGCTGGTGCTTTTGGCCCTCTCAATTGCATTTGATACCACAACCATGGTATCATGCTGGGGGATTTAGGAATCATAGGCACTGTGATCCAGTGGTTCTGGTCCTATTCCAGATGGTGGTGCTTAGAGATAGCTGCTCCTCAAAACAGAAGCTGTTATCAGAGGAAAACCAAATAGAAGCTGACTCCAGACAAGAGTTGTCTACTGTCAAAGGTCCTAACCTGGGTTTGGAGGTATGTCAACCAGTCCTGGATGAGGTTACACTCCCCCTGAAAGACTGTGTTTGCAGTGCATGGGTTCTTCTGCATCTGTGTCTCCAATTGATAGCTCAGATAGATGCAACAGCCAAGAGTGCATACTATCAGCTTCAGCTGATATGCTAACTGTGCCCCTACCTAGAGGACCTAAAAAGGTAGTGCACACAGAGTGGTAACCTCAAGGTTGAACTTCTGCAATGTACTGTACATTGAGCTACGTCTGTACCAAGTTCAGAGATTTCAGTTACTTCAAAACATGGCAGCCAGATTGATTACTGGGACATCCAGGAGTGGTCAAGTTACACCAATATTAAAATCACTCCATTGGCTGCCAATTAGTTTCTGGGCAAGGTACAAGGTGTTGGTTATTACCTTTAAAGCTCTACATGGTTTGGGTACAGGTTATCTACAGGACAGCTGAATATGCTGTCCAGCAGGTTTATTCAGATGATTTTAAGATGTGAATTTTAAATGATGAATTTTAAATGTGGATCGTTTTAATGTGTGTATATCTTATTTGTCTTTTAAAATTGATGTGTGTTTTAACTTATATGTTTTAGCTGGTGTTGTTTGTTAATTGTTGTCGTCATGTGTTTTAGCTGGTGTTGTTTGTTTATTGTTTATTGTTGTTGTCTCCCATCTCAATCCACAGGGAAAGGCAGGTAAGAAATAAATCCTCTATTACTGCCACCAAGAAATAGAATTCAGGGTGGTGGTATGAGGGGTGGGATTAGCAAACGAATTGGCTCATTCCTTTGTGGTTCTATTTGCTATGAAGGAACCTTAAAACACAATTCACACTTAAGAGGGAGTTAGGCTTGCCCTCCACCAGACTGTAGGGACATAAGCCTTGCCTTTATGTGGTTCCTCTTACGTTCTCCTCTGGCTAAAATCTGCAGCATTTGTCCAGCTGCCAGCATAATAAACTGAACCTGAGCTTTAAAACAAAAACTGTTTTTTTAAACCATTCCACGTTCCCCAATAATAATATTCTGCAGCTATTAAGTGACTCAAACAAATCTGTAGATGTACTTGCCAAAGCAAGCATGACCAAATCCTGTTCATTCTTGAATTGCTCTATTGGCAGTGAACACCCCCTTCAAGAGCATGGGGAGAAAACTCATACTTTTGGCAGTAAATGGATCACATGTGGCTGAGTACTCATAGGAAGCAACTTTGGCAATATAGTTCCATGTGACTTACTCATAAACAAGCTCATAAAATCTGACTAGAGAGTACTGTTATTTGGTCAGTCCATAATCCTTTGATAGGTCACAAGCAATGGGCACAGAATGATTAGCAGTCAAGCTGGGAAAAGGAAACAAATAATATTCTCAAGGGATTTGTCCTAGTTACAGTATTGCTCAAGACTGGTATCATTAATTTGGAATAAAAGACACCTTAGAATAAAAGACTGTCCCATTTGTAGCTGCCACACATCGGAAAAGAAGTGCAAACATTTTGGAGAATGGGACTGAAATGGGGGAAATGCACTTGATAAATAGGGCGAACATGGATGAAAATACAGATATAGCATGAAATGTACTGCAGACTGGAGTATTTTATCTTTGCTTTTTCTCTTGTCAGGATAATTATAGTATTCTAGAAAACTGCAGGATGTGAATGTTTGCCATCTTTACCCCGTTTTACCAAAATAGTCTTTCATTTTAAGAAGAAATGAGATTGTAAAGATGATTTTATTCTTGGTACAGTACTATGTGGGAGTATCAAATGTTTGGTTTTATGTGGTTGAAAGTGATATTTTGCAGTGTTGTTAACTTCCTTTCAGTCTGTTTTTAAAAGAAAACATAGGTTGGATGTCTGCATAGTGACCAGTCTCTAACCCCGTTTTATTGAGAGAAGAATCTAGTGCTCTAACAAGCTAATTTTTGGTTTCAGAAGGCACAGTCCCTTCTGTTCCCCATGTGTTTTCTCAGATAGAATTTCCTAATGTCCTCCTCCTCTTCCCCCACCACCAAGAAGGCAGATGGGATCTGTTTCCCTCTTGAAAGTTCTCTGAACTAAATTAAGTAGCTAGAATTATAATGTTTGAGTAACACTCAAAGGACATCTGATACCCATATTTCTAAGAAGGCCTTGCATTAAGCACATGTTTTCTCCCTTGACTTGAGATTCTCTTGAACTATGTAGACAAGTTCTTTCACTGCCCTATAATATTTTGCACTTACACCCCACATGAATGACAAGGGTGGCACTACTTGTATCTTATTAGGACTTATTACACTACTTGTATCTTAAGAACCTTGGTGGCGCTGTGGTTAAATGCTGGGCCTGCAGCCATAACATTGTAAGTTCAGTCCTGGATGGCTACAAGGTTGACTCAGCCTTCCATCCTTTTGCAGGTTGGTAAAATGAGTACCTAGCTTGTTGGGGGAAATTGGTAACACATTGTAAACTACTTAGGGAGTGCTAGTTCACTGATACTCTGACTGTAATCCCGCTTTGATCTGGAGGGAGAGGCGGGAAAACATAAATAAAATTTATTATTATTATTATTATTATTATTAGCAGTATAGAAATGTACTTACTATTGCTATTGCTATTATTCCTTTTTATTATTCAGTCCATAATCAGCACTTGTGTGTTATTCACTCATTACACTTCCATGCTTTTAGTGTACAAGTAAAGGAGAAGTATGTTGTATGGTAATTAACACATAGGTAAATGACACTGTGGTTGCTGCCACACTGCAGAAATAAAGCAAATCAACATCACATTAGCTCAATGCTATGGAAATCTCAGATTTGTAGTTTAGTGGAGCACCAGAACACTGTGACAGGGAAGGCTAAATATCTTGCAAAACTACAAATCCCAGAATTTCACTGAGCTATGGGAGTTAAAATAGTGTGAAGCTGCTTTATTTCTGCAGTGCAGTCACAGCCTGATTCAATTGCACCATTCCAGATGGGATTCAGACCAAAGCTGCACACTCCAATGGACCACCAGAAAAGAGAGCCTAGGTGCATATATTTATACATCTGCAGGGTTTCCACCTGATCTACAACCTGAAATTTGCAGGATTCACTGTCCACTATAGTGTGTAGAGGAGGGGAGGGAGACTTTTACTCTTTGCCCCACCACAATATCAGTCCAAATCAGCTTTCCTCCTTTCTTATTTGTACTATTTCCAATTGAGCAATGCTTATCTTATTGCATGCTACATAAACATGTAAATCTTGCATTGAGTTTGGCCCCAACTGGCTGACACTGTGTCACAGCTGCATAACAATTTATTTATTCTCACATACCTTGCCATAAATAATGTCTAAAAATGAAATTCCAGGAAGGTACTGGAACAAAATCCATGGGACAACATCTAGGCACAACATCTGTGAGCATTTCAATGGAATGCACCATATTTTTAAATAGATTTCCAATTTTGAACTGTTGAGGAGGAGCTGGATTATTGGTCTCCATTGCTGGATTTAGGTGAAATGCTTTGACAGTGCAAAGCAATCAAAACATCTGTTACAATGTTGAGAGAATTTTGTACGTCACCACATTTTATAGGAAGACAACTGAACACCTCTCTTTTCTAGTGATGAAAATCAACATGATCTTTGGAGCTGAGCTTGGAAAGCTTGCATGTTGGGTGAGAAATTCTGGATGCTGTAGCACAAAAAAGTAACTTATTGAACCTCTAATTTAAACAGAGTGTGGGATCATTGTTCCATCCTAGGCTTCAGGGAATATGTGACTCTCCTCAGGAGAGAGCTGAATTATTTGATCTAAGAACAGCTTATCAAACCTTATAAGAATTTAAAGTGGCATCACTAGAAGTGAAAACTGGTTTTTATTTGGAACTGAGGGTGAAAGAATAATTGAAACAACCAGAAGAAATTGGTGAAAGTTCCCTTTATCAATTTCAAAATGCATCTTTTCCTTCTGCAATTGAAAGACAGCTTGATTCAATCTTTATGCAATTAATTGAATATACAGGAACCTGAACACGAAGTATTTGTTCAAATATCTCTCAGCCAGGCCTAAGACTGAGGTTCAGAGGTTCTGAGAAAACTTCTCCTTTAAAATCCTCTTTTTTTTTTCTTCTTTTTTACGCAGGTACCTTTCTCTTCTCACCCTCACTCCCAAAATTTTAATTGTTTGCCTTCTATAGCTGGCACCAAAATTGTGACAATAAATCACTTGTGTTAGCAACATTTTTAAAAAAGAGAGAATAAAGTTAGGTTTATCTATAACAGCATATCAAAGCAAACTACATAAAAAAATTGGGAGCAGGGGAAGACATAACCAATACATCCTGTTTTCAGATCAGGCTGGCAGACTGGACTGACTTGTCTAGGATGTTCAATCTTTATGAAGTAAATATATGACCAGTGGGAGTGTTATTTCTTGAATGGTGGTCTGGTACTGAAGAATGGGTTTAGATCATGTTTATTCAGTTACTGAGGGATTTATTGGTCTGATAACCATATTTTGTACTTTATAGATCTTTGTGCTGCATTATATAAAGCTTCATTTTCTCTTTATCTGGTTATTTCTATCAAATGCTTGGCAGGCCTAAGCAGAGCCTTACTCCCACCTCCCTGTTTTTAGTTGGCTGCTATAACTTGGCAACTTGCAAATTAGAACAGTGTGTAATTTTTAATAAAAGAACTCAAATGTGTTTCTCATAATTCTGCTCCAGAGGCTTAGCTGAATGCATAAACTTTATGTGAACTTATTAATCGTGGCAGGGGAGGGGGGAGCTAGCTACTTTACACACAGGAGAGAATAGCATGCCCATTAGCCACTGTTCAGTGGCAGCTTTCAAAAATAAGAACCATAGGCTGGCTCATATGATTCTACATAGCTCACAATAGATATTAAGCAATTGACAGGAACTTGTTTGATCTAATTTTGTTCAATACTTTATGCAACAGGCATCACATACAATATAAACATCTGTAACTTGAATTTACTCAGAAACATTAGACTAAGAGGTTGTGCAGACTGGCAATAAAGGCCAGCATGGGGGGCAGAGTGGGGGTGTGGCATCCGCATGATGCATGCCCCAGTTCTGACTGATTGTCCCTGATGAGCTTCCAAGAAAGAAAGAAACAGTTATAACCAGTGAACACCAATATGTTGCACATACCTGGCACATCAGGGGTGGGTGGGGGAAATGCTGATCCTTCATATGAGACCAGTATTGTGTAATGGCTCACGTGCTGGACTAGGGCTCCAGGAGACCAGGTGTCTAGTCCGTGCCCAGTCTTGGATACCTACTGGGTTTCCCTCGGCTTCAGAGGAAAACCCCCTCTGAATAGAACTTGCCAACAAAACCTTGTGATAAGGTGATCATAATTCAGAAAAGACTTGAAGTCACACAGTAGCACAGCACACATCATATAGATTGAGACACACAGTCCTAAAGGAGAAGAGCACTAAACATTCATATTGAAGTTATCCCCATGTGCTCACCCATGAGTAATGATAATATTGCAAAACATTGGACTGTTGAGTTAGATGAGAAAATTTCCAACCAATAGCAAAAGCTGCCAGGAAGGAAAATGGAAAAGACTTGGAACTCTGAAGTCTATCCTTTTCTGCAGATCTTCCTCCTCCTGGATACCTGACATTTCTGGTCAAAGTTGAGTTTTGGTAATCGTGACCTTAAGACACATTGTAATTTAGGTATAGCTCATCTGTTTTTTTTACAGAAGGATGTGTTGATTAAAATTTTGGGTAAAATAATGCCCCCTCCCCCCAGACAATATAGAAAGAGCTTTTAAAAAATGAATGTAGGAAAAAGCAAAAGTGTCAGATCGATTCATCCAAAACAGAAGGTGCTGACTGCAAAGCTCTTCAAAGTCAGGGCTTGCATTCCTATGTATTCAAACATATTTGAGGCAGTGAATTAGCGATGTTGTTCCCATTTTTCTGACAGGCTCTTCACCTTTAACAGATGCAGGTATATAGTAGCCACATTATTGTTTCTGTTCAAGGAATAGTTGCACCTACTGAATTTGGCTAGTGTAGACTGGTGAGAATTTTATTTGATTTGTTTTTGGAAAGAACATACTAAAACATACAACTGCCTTTCATAAACAGGATTGAATGATGTTGAGATTTGTTTTTAAATGTAGCAGAAAGCAAAATTGACAGATTTGTTCAGCCCTAATGAAAATATAACAGTTGTCATGCATAAACCAGCTGTGGCAGAATTTTTAGGTTTAAATTTCATCAAGGCAATAGGAGGATACTGAAATCAATGCTATGGAGGTTCAGTTATGCCACAGCTCAAGAGTTCATTAGCACTCTGAAAAGGTGTGTGTATGTTGGAAGGGGGAGACTGAGGAATGTTTTAAAACAGTGAAACAAATTACAGTTTATATTAGCTAACAATGTGTTATCATAAACCATTCTCATAAATTTCCTGATACTTTACCATTACATAATCTATTTTATATTTATAACACACCTCTGGCATACTGTATCCCTGTTCAGATCACTTTAATTAAAGCAGCCTCAGAGCTCCTGTATAAAACAATGGAAGTTCTGATATGCTGCAAAACAGCAGCAAGAACAACTTCATGAATAGCCCAGTATGTGAAGGCAGTCGTTCCACTGATTACTAAAGCCATTTCCTCTCGTTAACACCATGAACAGGAAGCATGCCATTGATTATGTCCTCTTAAACAGAGACCAGTTCATTGAAAACATGGACAGATGATTGATCAAGGATTAAATATAGCATTTTGAAGGCCCTTGCTAGGTTGTTAGGATGCCCAATAGTATGTTGATAGATCAAACCAAAAGGCTGTCTAGTTTGGCCTATGATGGTCATCAAGACCAATATGACTATGATGTGTCTAGATGAGGCATGATCAGAAATGAAAAGATGGGGTTTGGGGTTCAGCATGGAACCCATGTCTTCATAAGTGGACCTAGGTGTGGAAGAAATAGGTCTGAGTAGTTTTGCAATGTCTATATTCACCTAGGGGCTGCCATGATGTTAAAATGTATGGGCATCCATTGTGTAGTGGTAGCCAATGGAGTGACTGATGCACCATGGTCCCAATGTGCAATGGGCACTGATTGGGGCATGCTTGATGTTCATCCAGATACTGGTTAGGAAGTGACCAATAAACAGCAGAAGTCCCTGATACACATCAGAAATGTCCAATGGGCATCAGAAGTGCCTGAAACTCATTAGGAGCACCCAGCATACATCAGAATCACCTCATTCTCATGAGAGCATTCTTGCTATTTCCTGGATGTACATCTTTGTAGTTGACTATCAGGATTTCATTACATTTCTGCCATGTAGCTATGGATTTATAAAGTCTCAAAAGATAGACTTCGATGTAGAATCTTGATTGTGATATTCTAGTAATATGACTTAACCATCAATGATCCCCTGTTACTTCTGATCTGACCTAGAAGTGAAAATGTTAATGTCATCTGAAAACATGAGAGAGCTGAAGAATTTTCACTTTTTTAAAGTAGCATTTCCTGTAATAATAAAATAAAAGACAAGTGTCACTGCAAAAACATAGGCAGATAATGAGGTCATTTGTACTTCTGGAACTAGATTCACTGGGACTCAGAACCTCTGCAGGGGTGGGGGACCGATTAGGATGGTCCACCCCAGGAGGTTGATGGATCCGGATGGATTCCTGAGAGCTCTTGGGGAGTTATCTGTCACCTCGGCAGGGGATTCTGTTGACGCCCTGGCCAGCCTTTGGAATGGGAAAATGTCCAGGGCAGTGGACACAATCACTTTTGAGTGTCCCCTCTCACAGAGTGGAGCCAAACCAGCCCCCTGGTTCTCCAGGGAGTTGATGGTGATGAAGTGAATGAGACAGAGACTAGAGCGATGTTGGTGGAAGACTCGGAGTGAATCTGATTGAACATGGGCTAGAGCCTATTTCAAAGCCTACTCTGTGGCAGTGCAGGCAGCAAAGAAATCATTTTTTGCTGCCAGCATTGCATTTGAAAGGAGCAGTCCAGAAGAACTATTCCAAGTGGCCAGGAGTCTTTTACACACTCACTCTCAAGTAGAAAATGCAGACCACTTGGAGGCTCACTGTGAAGAATTTGCATGGCATTTTGCAGATAAAATCACTCAGATTTGCTCTGAATTGCATGCTACAGTTGATACAGTGTCAGTGAATGTAATCTTGGCTCCTGCTGATCCAGTGTTGATGGATACTTTTCAACTTGTGCAGCCTGATGATGTGGACAGAATCCTTGGAGAGATAAGGGCCAGCACATGTGTCTTGGACCCTTGTCCTTCTTGGCTTATTAAACAGGCCAGAGGGGGACTGGCTGAGTGGGTAAAGGAGGCAGTCAATGCCTCCCTACAACAAGGTAGAATTCCATCTCGCCTAAAGGAAGCTGTTGTGAGGCCTCTGTTTAAAAAGTCATCCTTGGATCCCACGATAATGAATAACTATTGGCCAGTGTCTAACCTACCATTTCTGGGCAAAGTTTTGGAACTGGCCTGGACTCTAAGATCCTGTGGAGAAGCCTTTCTCTCCATGATGGGGACACGAGAGAGGGCCTTCTCGATGGCTGCCCTTAGACTCTGGAACTCCCTGCCCAGGGAGACCAGAATGGCTCCCTCCTTGTTGGCCTTCTGCTGGCAAGTGAAGACCTACCTGTTCACATAGGCATTTAAGTAATTACTATAAGGACAGGTTGGGATGTTAGACCAGTTTAAAAATTCTTTTTAAAGTACTTTTTAAAAATGTTTTTAATTGTACTGTTTTTTAATGCTATGAAGCTGTTCTGAGTCCCAGTCCTGGGAAAAGAGCAGGATATATGTAAATATGTGAGTGAATGAGGCACAGAGATTACCACTCAATGCATAGTGTGGAAACTAGGAGCAGCTAATGAATCCATTGGCATGGGAGTGGCAAATCTACTCTCACATTTATGGCCACTTCTCCTATGGGCAGAACAGCTGTGCTTGGAGCAGCCATAAAACTGAGATTGGATTTGTCATTCCACTCCTCTCCACTAAAACAGAGGCTCTGTTTCCCCACACCTCTTCTCAAAAAAGAATGGAAAAGACCCCACCAGAATGAATGGATGTGGCAACAACAACTGACAATATCCCATAAAAACTGAAGAGTGATGATGTGAGAGGTCTCACTTATTTATACCAGTCTAGGGGAGCTCTGACTCTGATATAACTCAACACAAAAGTTAGAATCATACAAGCCATTGTATTCCCTATTACCATGTATGGATGTGTGAGTTGGACAGTTAAGAAAGAAGACTTGAAGAAAATACATTCATTTGTGATGTGGTGCTGGATAAGAATGCTGAGGATCCCGTGGACAGCCAAAAAGACAAATAAAAGGGTCCTAGAGCAAATCAAGCCAGAAATTTCTCTGAAAGCCAAGATCACAAAACTTAGCCTGTTGTACTTCAGATACATCATGAGAAGGTACATTTCACTGGAAAAAACAATAGTGCTAGGAAAGGTGGAGGGAAGTAGAAAGAGAGGAAGACTGCATGCTTGATGGACTCTATTAAAGAGAGCACGAGTATGAGTTTGCAGGAGCTGGGCAGAGAAGTGGAAGGCAGGGTCTTGGAGATGTCTCATTCACAAAGTCACCATGGGTCAAGATCAACATGAGGGCAGTTAACAACAAGAGCAGCAGCAACAACAACAACAACAACAAGGAGAACTCTGTGCTTCTCACAAGTGAACAACTGCAGCAACTCAGGTAGTCATTCTTTACTCTCTAAGTGCTAGGTCAGACATCCTGGAGCAAATTTTGAGAGCACACCCTACAATTTCAGTCTGGAACACCAAATGCCTATAGCTTTGGAAAAAAATTAGCCAGTCCTTTTTGTAGTTTGGCAAACAAACAATTTGCCAATCT
The DNA here is from genome assembly GCF_019175285.1 of Sceloporus undulatus. Lineage (NCBI taxonomy): Eukaryota > Metazoa > Chordata > Lepidosauria > Squamata > Phrynosomatidae > Sceloporus > Sceloporus undulatus. Next base: position 141,716,263 of record NC_056525.1, read on the forward strand.
TATGAAAAGTTTGAGTTGGTCTTGGAGACTATACTTTAAGAACTGAAAGATCCAATTTAGCAACTGACACTGCTCTAAGAATAATTTCTGAATAACCAATTAAAGCTTCTGCCAGGGCTGAACAGTTTATCTCGTTGCTGCTTCTCATGGTGTTCGGGATGATTTTAGTGTTATCGATATTACGAAGATTATCCAAAATAGTATTAGCCTAGTCACAAATGGAAGAAAAATCCTTCTTAGTTGCACAATTAATTCTCACAGTGAATATGAATACAAAAGAGTCAGGGGCTCTCAGAAGGTTGTTGAAATCATACAGATCACTGCACAAATAAAATATATAAATGAGAGTTAGATCTGAGAGATGTTTGCACCTTGACTTTGCAAAGACTTATTTCATTGACATAAAAGCTTATTTCATCCCCATGCTGGCTGGGGATGATAGGAGTTTTAGTTCTACACATTTGGAGGGTACCAGAGGGGGAGAGGTTGATGTAAATCCAAGAGA
>NC_056525.1:141716777-141733636 GCF_019175285.1 Sceloporus undulatus
TGTATAATTTTGATGATGATGATGATGATGATGATGATGATGATGATGATGATGATGATGATAGAATAAGTAGTTCCAAAGGGGACAGAGTACATTTAGATGTGTTATTAGACTCTGACAAGTAAGGATGAAGAAATTTTGAATATTTGAAGAAGAGTAGAAAATCTTCTCTTCCTTTCAGTCTCTTCTTCCATTCCCCTTTTATAACTCCCCTTGTCCTTCCTCAACACACTGTTATGATTTTTTTTTCATATTGAAACTGCCTGTTCTCACAATTTCCTCATTTTGGCTGGAGTGTTGGGTTTTAAAAATATATTTATTGAAGCTGTGTATACCCCCATGGATTGGGAATGCAAAGTTTTGATTTCATGTATAACAAGGCTGGAACAAATATTTTTCTGACAGAAATATTTAAAAAAGCAACAACAAAAACTCAGAAGCAGAACTCTATCGAATTTCAGTGAAGTAGAAAGTCCACTAGCATAATGAAATGGAATTTGTGCTGTTTGTTATTCAGCACCCAGTGACCTCCATTCACACCCAGTGACCACCATTCAGAAGACACGTGTTTTGCTTTCACAATAAGGTCCTGGATGCCTTGTTGCTTAAGTGGCAAAAATGTTAAATCTCCATCATACTCTATATTGGGTGTGTGGTTTGATTCACAAAGATCCTGGTCTAAGGTCATTTTCACACACAACTTTTATCATAGAAAAAAGGTGGTTTAGTATCAACATGCAGGGTGTGTCTGGGCCATGTAGTAGGTGTGGTTGCCCAATGTTTGCTCCATCCTCCATTCTTATTTTATTTCTGGTATGGATGGTACAGGGAAGGACTGGATCCTTGGGGGTTGTCACAAGCATTCATACTATTTTAAATCCATTGCATTCTATTACTATAGTAGTACAGCAGCAAGGAATGTTATTGGAGTGTGTTGAAGGCATTCTGAAAGCAGGAAATAAGGAGTGGGAAAAAGATGTGATGGCCTCCTAGGAAACAACAAAATAAGAATGAAAGGTGGGGATTTGTGCAGGGGAAACACTGAGAAACCACCCAAAATCTTCCCCTCCCCCTTTGTGGAAAAACTATAGCACGAATGATCACTACAGTCAGCCCTTCACATTTGCAGACTTGGGATTAGTGAATTTGGTTATTTGCCTGATCCTTGCTCACCTCCTCCTCCCTTGCCAGAGACAGCTGTAGCCAGCTATCCCTGGCATGTGAGGAGGTGGGCAGGGCTTGTGCATAGGCTCCCTTGACCACTCCTCCCATGCTGGGAATAGCTGTCTACAGCTGTCTCCAGCACAGGAGGAGGCATGCTGGGTTCACACATGGGTTCCCTTGGCCATTCCTCCCATACCAGGGACAGCTGTAGCCAGGTATCCCTGGCAAGGAAGGAGGTGGGCAAGGTTCATGCATGAGTTCGCCTGGCCATTCCTCCCATGGCTACAGCTGTCCCTGGCATCAGAGGAGGAGGTGGGCTGGGCTTGCTTTATTTGCAAATTTTCCACATTCATGGGGGTCTTGTTCCTTGCAAATTTGGAGGGCTGCCTGAACAATCATAGGGATAAAACTGAAGCATTAGAGTTCCTGCATCACAGTGGGAGTGTGAAAACGTTGTCCCTCTTTGCTTGAAATTATAAATTTATATATCCTTGTTGTGTGTGTGTGTGTGTTCAGATTCTTCTTATATTATTTATATCAATGCAACATTAAAATATGTGAAATTGTATATGTCTTATCCATTTATCTTGATCAAACACTCTTGATTATTTTGTATCATATATGTCCAAACATTTTGGCATGATTTTTAAACATGGTTTTCATTATATCAAAGCTTTTCCAAATTGTTGAGGTGTGTTTTATGCTGGAGGCTAGCATGCAGAAATGGGGCTGTACCCATGTGGACAGACACCCCATTTCTATATCAGTCATGGTGATGGGGATCTTCCCAGTAGGAGTGGCTGTGTAGAGGTGTGGGGGTCATTTAAATAGCCAGGGGTTGTCATGGAGTTTCCAGGAAACTCCACAGCAAACTAATGTCAAATTGATCCACATTAAGGTTTATTTACCTCACCATCAGGCCAGATCCACCAGATTCATGTCTAGTCTACCAGGAATAAGCTGGATCCTAGCCCCAGGGTTTTGGCTGAGGGGAATATAGGGTTGGTGTTTTTGTTTTGTTTTGTTTTTGTCTCATGTGGACAGCCCCTTAGTCATTAGTAACTTCAGTGTAATTGATTCTAATGAGTATTTCTAAATCTAACAATGTCTAGATCCAACTCAATACTTGAAAAAAATAGGGAGCAGTTTCAGTTCAGTCTTAGTGTGGGAAATAAGGGTGGGAGGATGATACACTTTTCCTAAAAAGTGTACTTGTGAAGTCATTTAAGTTTGTTCAAAACTTTTACAAAACAATTAACAGACCTCCCCAGATGCTAACTATTCAAACTGAGGGACACCACTAATTTACGGAGCAACTTTGGATGCACCCATAGTTGTTTCCATTGTCTTTTAACATTAGTTAGCCACCAGTGTTCCAGACTCAAATGGCTTAATACTTGTGGTTGGGCATCATCTGCTACTCACTCTTTGCAAGACCTTCTGTGAACCATATGCTTTTGGGCTCACTGGAAGGATTCAAGACAGCCCTCCTTCCCACACACTGCATTCTTGATTCTAACCGGGATAGTATTTACAGTCTCCCTTGTGCACCCCTCTTAAAGATCGTGCCAAGAGATGTGTTAGCAAACTGCAACTTGTATAGTTTAAACCTTATTTACAAGGAACTCAGGAAGGTACACTTTCAGTTTACCACAATTCTCCCTAGAACTTGGAGAGTTTCTTTTTCAAAGTAATTTATTACAGATATGCTTCTAATGCCCCAATGTAGTTAACTACTGTCACAGTTACTATTAAAAAGTACAGTCGTCTCTCCTGATTCATGGGTTATCCATTCCGTACCACCCCCTATAATTCAGAAAAACCGCAAATATCCAAGGCCTAATTGGATACAATGGCCAGGCATTGCCACGGGTATGCATGCTATTTTGTCCCCCTGGCTTCCTGTCCATAGAAATTCAAGACTGGAAATGGGAAATCTGCGAACTAGGAGGGGCAACTATATTCCTCTGTTTTCCACTTTGTGAAAAGTAAATTAGAATAGTCATTTCTTAGATTGTAAATAGCTTGTTTTTCCATTTCCCAAATTAGGCTGAAATAGTTGCTTTTAGTTGTTGTTGTTGTTAATTTGAATAAAGCATCCAAGCCAGCATTTGAATCATGTGATATTTTTCCTGCTTCATTTAGTGGGGCCACACTCCATAATTATAATAGTAACTAAATTTTACAATTGGATTGCAAAAAGAATGGTTGTTGCAACAATAATTTAATTTAGTTATAGCTGTTTTATGGAGGAAGGAATTAACTATAGGTCATGGGTTATTTGCATCTAATTACTTCCAAGTTATTTCTAACCACTTACTTCGAGCTTCCCATTCACCTGCTAGATCAATGAGCTGAGAGTTGAGATCTTTCTAGACCAGTGATGTCCAAACTCTGGCCCTCCAGAGCTCCCAGAATCCCAAACCATTGGCCAAGGTGGCTAAGGCTTCTGGGAGCTGAAGTCCAAAACAACTGGAGGGCCAGAGTTTGGACCTTGCTGTTCTAGACCATAGTTGGTTTCCCTTAAACCAGACATCAACTATGGCTAAGAACAAATGTATTACAGTGGGCCCTTGGTATCCACTGAGTTTTGGTTCCAGGATCCTCCGTAGATAACAAAATCCATGGATGCTCAAGTCCTATTAAATACAGTGGCATAGTAAAATGGTGTCCCTTATATAAAATGGCATAATGAAGGTTTGCTTTTGGGAATCTATACACTTTTAAAATATTTTCCAATCATGGATGCTTGAATCCATGGATATGGAGGGCTGACTGTGTATGTGGGACAGGGGATGTAGACCACCTTCCCTAACCAGTCATCTTGCCCTGTGAGATCCACAGCTAGCTCAGTGTGTATGCATGTATGACCAGTGAGAGCAAAACTGTTGCAGCAGAAGTTCCTTTCAGCTGGAAAGTCCTTAAAGTCTGTTCTGGGCTTTCTATTCAGTGCAGGAAGAAACTACTTATGATCATCTCATCCATCCTCTCTTGCATGCTGGGATGGCTATTCCCAAAGGAACAAATTCTGACAAATGCATATATCCCTGTGGGGATCTTGAGATGATTTTCTTCCTTAACTGGCTTCGGGACCAATGAAGATATCTTCTCCTGGCCTCTTTCTGTAAGGCCTGGATTTGTCCTTCTTTAGGAAATGAATATTTATTTCCTGATCCTCATGCTACAGCCTGCTTTCACCTCTTTTGCTGAGATTTCAGTTGCATTTCTGCTGAAGTTAAGCCGATAATAATGATCTACTAACATGGCCTTTTCTCTGTATATCTGTCATATTAAAGTCCATGCTGTTTGTTTATCATGCAGTGATCTATAACCCTCTACTAATTTAATTATACTAAAAGATCTTAAAAGCTTGAGGCTAAGTAATCTGTCAATTACAAATGAGTTTAACTTTGAATAAATATAAATTTAATACTTGTAATTTATTGCCTCAAATATGAACAAAGCTTTCACTGTGACATAAGCTATTATTAATTGCTCTGGTGCCCCAAGTCCTATTAAGGCAAATCCATTTACATCTTCTTTAGAGGAAGTCAATATTCATTTCTCACAGGAAGTGTAAGAGCCTACCTGGCTACTTTCTATAAACCTACTAATGCAACAAAGCACTTCTGTGTTTAATGAAGTGTATCATGTTGATGGCATTGAGGTGAAGGTTGCTGCTGGTCCAGGAGGTAAAACCATGTGGCTGGGTTCCTATTTCTCACTGCAAAGTTCATTCAGTCACATGTCTTGCTAATTAAAAGAAATATTAAAAGAAAGGTATGAGGAGGCTGGGTATTCTGATTAAACATCCCCTCCCCACCCTTGTTTAAATAGAAACTGAGCCCCTTTTTGGAATCATATGAACTTATATAGTTTAAGGCTGTGGAACACTCCAACACGGACATCTGTACATGTTAAAAATGTAAACAATTATCCATATAAAACCTTTTCTTTTAGTATGTGAAAATGTATACATAAAAACGGCAGCCTTTGTGCTCGAAACTGGCATTTTATCCCCGAGGTACAATTTTATTGCCAGCTTATTAAAAAAACACACTTTACAGTGAAACTCATAACATAACATTAACTTACAGGCACTCTATCAAAGAAGTGTAATAACTAAAAAATTCAGAGCTGGTCTCTCTCTTTCCTCCCTCCCTCTCTGTATATATGCAGGCATGTTTCTCTCATATATATATATATATATATATATATATACACGCACGCGCACACACACACACACACACACACACACTGTCTACTGCTCTGCCCGGTAAATAGTTATGCTTTGATCCAGCAAGTGTTCATGAGCAGCACCATTATTCCATGACATCAGGGTTCACATCCCCATCATGTTATTTATACACACTCTAATGAACTCGTTGGATATGGCTTTCGGTATAAATGGGGGGAATGGACATCCCCATCTGGCTGCCAGTGAGCGAAACTGAAATATTAAGAGAGTTTATACCAAATATTTAAAGTTGATTAATATATGGAAGGGGTCAAGAAACAGAGAAGACTTGGGCTGCTGCCACACTGCAGAATTAATGTAGCTTCACATTGCTTTAACTGTCATGGCTCCATCTATGGAATCCTGGGATTTGTATGCTGTGGCATCAGGATTGTCTGATAGAGAAGGCTAAATAGCCCTTAAAACTTCAAACCCCAGAACTTCATGGCATTGATCCATGACAGTTAAAGTGGTGTCAAACAGCATTAATTCTGCAGTGTAGATTCAGCCTGGGTGACACTACCTGGCCTCATCTTCCTTATTGCCAGCATAAAAGAAAATAGGAGTGTGGAAGGAATGGTGTCTGTGGTAGTTAAGCCTGACAGCAGGGCCTTTGAAACAAGAAAGGGTCAAAATCTGGAAACTTAACTTATTACAAGCCAAGAAAAATAGTAGCTCATAGAAATTTATATTGTGTTCCATTAAAAATACTAATTTGTTATTTGATTTTACTCATTACATCATGACGCATTAACATGTATATAAACATGATGGAAACCATTTTGGGGAGGTGAAGTTAACACTGACTCAAGTCTCTGCCAGAAATGTGAAGTATGAATTGAAGCAGACTGAGCAATAGAGTATGCACAAAATAAACTTCACAACCACAAATACTTGTGATAGTGCAAATATAGCACACATTCTTGGGATTAAAATCTGATGGTAACAGAAGATGGCTCAAATTCACTAATGATTGTGTCAGAAATGTCCTTTACCAAGGTTACCAATGTCATTATAACCCATATTTCTTCATATGATTGGATTTTTTTCCTTTTTTTAAAAAAAAATCCACATTTTATTTGCTTGCTATGGCAATTGTTTACTTCAGAGTGTTATTTAATTCATTGGGTAGGGCAGCAGCATTCTCGACTGGATATATCGGATTACTCTTATCCAGTATGACAACTGATCTAAACCACCTTTTCTTCTTTTAAGTTTAGTTTTCCATCAGGGTTGTAGACCCTAAACTTTCCAGATGTAGTTATTTACCATGCAGGTGCACATGTAGGGATGTACCTGGAGTTTGATTACTGCATCTATATCTATATATCTCGATAATATATACTATAGATATATATTATCTATAAAAGATATGGGGGGGGGAGGACTGTATATTAAAAATGTTAAAGATTTAAAGGTTTTAAAAATCTTTGAACATTCACCAGAGGCATAAATGAAAAAGAAAGCCTATTCGCTAGTCTAACTTTGAATGTATACATTACTCTTTGGCAATAATGCTGGAATTTGTAACATACATTTATGCTGCTTGTGTTAAAACAGCTCAGTTAATGGCAATAATTGAATCTGTCTTAGCTATTCAATAACAATTATAACTAAAAATTTGGTATGGCAGCTTTTCCAGGGTAAGGCCTATTGGAGGGGAATCTATGTTGTAATTCTATCAAGACAAGTCAAAGGTATTATTTAAGCAAGATTATAAATCTTTAAAATCTTTTTTTTAAAAAAGGAAAAGAGTATCCTAAAGTAACAGGAGATAAAGCAGCTGATTTTTATCTGTATATAGTTGGTTACATTTTAACACATTCAGTTGGATAATATTATCTGTGATGATGTATTTTTCTGGGACATAGTTATGGTTTTACCTAGCTATACCTCTTCTAGTATAATATCTCCTATGTAGCTAATTGCGAAAAACAATTTTCCTGCCTGCAGACTTTTATTATTAAGGTCCATTTACTTTTGCTCTGTCCATGTGCATGTTCCTTTTATGATAATGAATATGTGTAACTCACAGCAATCTCTGACTTGTTCTTTCTTCCCTTCAATAATGATGCATTCGACTATTTATTTTACACTATTTATTTTTACTCACTGCAGACATATTGAGATAAATATCTGTTTGGTGATATATATATATATATATATATTGGAACAAAGAATAACACATTTTCCTTTTCCACAATTTTATTAACAGTTTGGTCACATCATGTCCAGATTATTCCTCTTCACTCATGAAGAAAAAAGTCCTTGAGAGTAGGCATGCAAAGAGTCATATATAAAGGTGAAGATGGGAGTGAAACTCTACGTATAGCAAACAAAGCATTCAGGTAGCTTTTTGTCCTGGAGTGAATTCAGGGGAAGAGGTAAATAGTTCTGGATATTTCTATGTTATTGGAGAAAAGCAATAATAACAAAACATTCTCTTGGCTTGTCTCAGAGTTCAGATTAGCAAAACTATTTCTACCCAATCAGACAACAGCTTTGCACATTACGTTCAGAAATATGGATCATGAAGCATACTGAATATGTGTATGTATAAAAACAAGAAAAATAGATTTTTTTTCTCTCTGAAATATTGGCTTTATATATTTACAGTGGGCACTTCCCATCTGCTAGGGTTTGGTTCCACCGCCACCTATGCAAATGGGGAAAAATTCACAAGCTCAAACCCATATTAGTCGATGAGTAGTGACATGTGTATGCCTGCATCAACATTCCTGCAGGCATGTGCCATCATTGGTTGATATGGAGCAGAGTGATCCACAGGAGCTCCAATTATGGGTGGTTATCCTGACAATGCAGTGGGTTTTGTGTATTAAATATGTTGGCATGATGAGTTGAATCTGATTTCTCTCCAAACTGATGCAGGTTCACAACTGTTTTCACTTCCAAATGGGGAAAAGTTGAATGTGTGTTTGGCTGCGTTGCCTAAAGCAAGCAGTGTGTTGTGAATCTGTTGCACATTCAGGGCCATGTAAGGCCTGGTACACACTGGTGGCAAAACTCTGCCCCCTTTGCTGCGGATCGTTGTCGCAGCAACCAAACCACACAGCAACGATATGCAGGCAGGAAGAAGCTGGCTAGAGTGGTTTCTTCCTTAAATGTTGTAAAGGCTGGGATGAAGCCCTATGATGCCCCTTCCTGGCACAGATGTTTGGGCAGTGCCAATCAATAATAGCTCTGCCTGCACGTACCAGGGCTCAGGAACATGTGGTTGCTGCGCTCTCCAGAGCCCTAGTTTTGGCCCCATGATGGGGCTTCCCGCCCATCTGTACTGGGCCCAAGGTAGCTAAGGAATTAATAACACAGAGATTTCCATCAAGTTTCAGAACCAAGTGACCCCTAAGTGGTGTTGTGGTACGGGCATTTGCCTCTCCTTGGGCAATTGTGTAGCTTGATATGTGAAACAGCAACCTTTATGGGAGCAGAGGGCAAGGTTCAAATATTTGCAGACACTGACCGCTAATGAAGCAGGACATCTAATGCAAAGATATACAAAATGTAGCCCTGGAGGAGCATGTGGCCCCCAAGGTATTTTTATGGTGCCCATCCAGATCTAGACTGGCTTTTGTGTAGACAACAAAAAAGCAACAATGGTGCATTGTACAGGCTAACTCCACTCCTAGGAATACATGCTTGCAGTAGATTCAGAAAAGCTTTATCCAGGAAGCACAGTAAGGTCCAAAACACACTGCAGAGATAATCCAGTTTGAGACTCCTTTAACTGTCCTGGCTGAGTGATTGGGAATTCTGGGAAGTGTAGTTTTATGAGACATTTAGCCTTTTTTGTCAGAGAACTCTGGTGCCACAATAAACTACAATTCCCAGGATTTCCAAGCACTGAACCAGGGCAGTTAAAGCAGTCCCAAACTGGACTTTTTCTGCAGTGTGTTTTGGACCCATATAGTTGTTGTTAGGACTAGGGAATTTTCCCTAGTCACACAAGAATATTTCAAGTTCAAACAATTCACCAATTACAAAAGTCTTCTCCCCATTTGTCAGCACTTCAAAACATATTATTTTCCCAAGACTGGCTGCTCCTTATTTTTCCTACCAAGCTACAGATTCCCATAAGGACAGTCTTGGTAACTGCATACATCCTCCCCACACATCTGCTCAGTATTCCAGGCTGCACCTAATATACAGACTTAATTTCTTCCAGCTTCACCAATAGGATATCATAACCCATTATTCCACATTTATACACACAGGTTCAACTACAACATGTCAGGACAGGTCTGGACCAGCCTCTAGAAATAACCATTTGTCTTTAACTAAGTTGTTATTCCCCCTGCATAGGTAAGCATAAACATATTCATTGTTCAAAACCCAAAATAAACTTCCAGTCACTTCTAGATTTTGGTTGATTGATCAATTGATTGATTGCCTTGCAATCTTTGTGACCCCTGGAATGTTCCAGTGCAGAAAATTGCCTCCTGTACCACAGTTGTCTATTGCAATCTAGTCTAGTCTACCTGGTGGGCATACATCTCCCAATAGACAAGAACTGCAGGGAAATTCCAGTTTGTGAGATTTTCCATCCAATAGTCAGGACTCCTTAAAAAGGAAAAGAAAAAAAAAAGAGAAGAGAAGAGAAAGCTGACAAAACTACAATAATCTCTTTGGAATAATGAAGAGTTCTAGATTCAACCTCCTTCTACTTCCCTAGCAAACTGCCGATGACATGAATTCAACCTTTTAAAAAGAAATCCCTGATGAAGCTATGACTGTTAGTTGTACTTGCTCTGCTGGATCAGAACTTCTGGCTTTATTTTTGACATCTAACAGATGAGAACAAAGGAGATCTCAATTGTGATAAGAATGTACTAATTTGGTACCTATCCAATTGACTTCAGGCAATACTGTAACCCTCTTTTTTTACTGCCTGTATGTCAAAGAAAGCATTGAGACAGGTAAGATCACACCTGTGCAAACACAGGCCATAACACTACCAGCTTTAGTTATAGATAAAGTTCTTCTTTCCCTTAAATTACATAATCTGCTATGTGGTAGCTCAGTCTTGGCAGTTAGTAAAGGCATCTCTTGCTGAATTATATACCTGCTATTGTGACATATTTGGCATATTCCTCAATTAAAGCTTTAAAAAATTGCATCAACCCTCCCATCTCAGTTAGCTGTGCCAGTATGAATATTCTGTCTTCTGTTATGGGGAAATCAACCAGATAGACTTTTCCCTCAGAGCAGTTTCACTCCAGGCAGATTTAAATGATGCAGCTTTTAAAATCCAAAGAACTAATATTATTTCAAAGCTCACACACTTCCGATTGCACAAGGCTATTAAACAATTGTTTCATACAAATTGCAATGGAAAGGCTTCATGTTAACAAGTTATTGTTATATTTTGGAACACAGAATATTGCTTTTCATATTCACAGGCAGGTGACTGAAGTACATGTTGCTTTACTGCAATGTTTATCAGGTTTTTTAAAAAAGGAACATTTGTTGCCTCTATACATTTTTAGGTAGGCCAGTAAAATATTTGATGCATGTAGGGATATACTAAATATTATCTAATTTTTAGGTTTAAAAAATCCCCCAAAATATATATTGGGGACACAAATTATGTGTGAACAAAATATGAGAACGATTAGGAAGGAACAGATTCAGCCTGAACTGGTAGCCTGTCTAAAAACATTAATGATGGCTGTTAATATTGGCCTGTCAGCTAAATGAAGGCAGCATAGCTGTGACAATTCAGTGTGATGTTGTGTAGTGGCTTGAATGTGGGACTAGGACACTTGGCGACTAGTATTCAAATCCCCACTTGACCATAAAAACCTATTGAGTGACCTTGGGCAAGGCACACTCTTTCAGCCTCAGAAGAAAGCAGAGGCAAACCCCTCTGAACAAATCTTGCCAAGAAAATGCCATTATAGGTTGTCTTTAGGATCACAAGTCAGAAATGACTTGGAGGCACATGGCAATAACAATAACAAAATAGGACATGTGAAGTACAAACATAAACACACATCTTAAGGAGATACAATGAAAGATGACTACTGCTGACATTTGGAGGAAATCTAGCAAAACATATTCCTCAATGACATGATTGAACGTTCTGTGGTACACCACATCTATCATTAGCTTTGGCAGTATCCAAGGGTCAATGGCTAGCATCCTGTAGTGCAATTATGTATTAATAACCTTGAGTTATGGATCCATAACTGCTCCATATTCAGTAAGACTACATAGTCTCACTGCAAGACTACATAAATGCCTCCTCCAAACTGACCTTAGATGATATCCAAACTAGCCATCAGCTGGATCAGGAGAAGGAGTTCTATTCAGCTGCTGTTCAAGTTGCAAGGAAGATGACATTTCAGCTCCTCTAATTATGTAACTAAGTAGCTCATGCAGAATATTGATGTTTGTTTTTGAGGATCAGAAGTATTTCCTAGTAAAGTGATACATGAAGAAGAAGAAATGGCCTTTTATTAAAAAAAAACATGTAACATGTATGGAGCAACTGAATTTACTGGATATAAGAACATTTGTGCATTTGAACATTTATATCAGGTAGTTGTGGCACTGTTGTTGCTTTTACTGCTTATGACTTAAATAACACTTTTAAATTGTAAGTGATTAGGCAATGGGTAGTGGTTTGAGTGTTGGACTATGACTCTGGAGACCTGGGTTTGATTCCCCTCTCAGCTAGGAGACCCACTAGGTGACCTCTGGCAAGTCACATGCTCTCATCCTCAGGAAGAGGCAATGAGAAACCTCCTCTGAACAAATCTTGCCAAGCAAACGCCATGACAGGTTCACCTTAGAGTCACCATGAGTCAGAAATGACTTGAAGGCACACAACAACAACAACAACAACAACAACAACAACTATATGGCTATACTCAAACCAAGGCCTAGAAGGTCTCTTCTCTAACCCAGGCTTGCTTTATCAATCCTGGCATTCCAACAACAGCTGAAGAGATACGTTCAATACAAAGCATGGATGTATTTGAAGAACTGAGATGGACTTAAACTGTAGGAAGTCTGTTCCATTAACAAGACAAAAACTAGGCTTCTTATAAGTATTTTCACCCTTGCAAATCCAGAGGTTTCACACTGTCTGCCAGTCAAATGGGCTAATGTTGCAGATCCTTACAGAAAGAAAGCTTTGAGGTCCTAATACTCTGGTCATAAACTCAGTTTACACCCTTGCTGCAGCTCATCAACCTCTCACCAGTTTGTGACCCAGTCACTAGCTGACAGAAATAGTTCCCCAGCTTTTTCTTCTCACTAAACAAATAACTGCCTGCTCAGTTGCACACGTGGCAACCAAACCCAAATGAGTTCTGTAAACAACATCTGGAGTGTATAATAGCTGTTCAGTTTGCCAGTGGTCTTTAAAAGACAGCAGTGTTGCCTTTGACAACATGCAAAATTACAAAGTTTCCCAATTTTATTACATCCTAATGCATGACACACACACACACACACAAAATTTATTCCAAGGCATGGATTCATACATGCCCTGGAACAAATCTTTCAATGAGTTCATTTTACCCCTTCCACTTCAAAAGAGATTGAGTTGAATGTTTTTGAGGAAAGTTGGTTGAGTGGAATAAGATTATGAATGCAGTTTTTCACTAATTTAATTCTGAAAGGAAGCAATTAGTAATTTTAGCAGTTTGTGAAGACTATTTGCTGTTCAGGATTTAATCTGTAAAAAACCTTCTGGTTTTGTTTTGTTTTGTTTTTTGTTTTTTCAGGAGGGAGCCCTAGTTTTTCCATTCAGGAAACAGCACTTTGTACTCTTTCTGTGATCTTCCTCTATTAAATGGATAGATAGGTTTTTTTCTTCCAACCTTGACATTTGCACATGCTTTTAAAAATGCTTCTCTCTCATTTGTACATTCAACACAATTAACACAACATTGACAAAAATGGATTACTTTGTACTTTTTCCTAATCACGCACATGCTAACCTTTCCTATTTCAAAATGTGTGTGTTATTGTCTGTGCACTTTTTACTTTCAAACAAGTAGATGCTCGAGATGAGGCATACATTTTCTTGCAAAAAGTCTCAACAAGATGTAAACATGCTATCTTTGGTGAAACTGTGCAGTCCAATGAAATGTCTTTCCATCTCTATTCAGAACCTTATTTAATCAATCTATCTATGGGTGGAGTTCTCTGAAGATGCCAGCCACAGATGCTGGCAAAACATCAGGAAGAAACTTTTCTGGAGCATGGCCACATAGCCTGAAAAACCCACAAAAAACTATGAGTGGAGTTTTTTCTTCCAACCTCGAAATTTGCACATACATTTAAAAATGTTTCTCTCTCATTTGCACATTTGTTTGTTCAACACAATTAACACAACATCCCTCCCTATGGGAGGAAAAAATTCTAGTGCCAGTTAACACTAAAACAGACTTTCTTAACACTGTGATGCTTAGATAGCATACTAAATTAATAATCTTGTACAATGCAGGACACTAATAGTGGTCCAAAAGAAAGAGAATAAACAATGCATAAAAGAGGGAACACTTCAAGCAGAAAAGAAAAGAAGAGAAGCAAAAGAAAAGGGAGATAGGAACAAAACCAGAATCATGAATGTGACTGTCCAATGACTATTGTGCAAGGATTAATAAAACTACTATAACAACCAAAGCAGAGAAATAGAAGAAGGGCAACAGAAATGAAGAATGAGAGACCTATTCTTCAAGATCTGGGAACTCAAAGAAACTCAAACCGGGGGAGGGGGGATGCTCTATGATCAGAAGAAGAACATGCTAAAACATCAAGAAGAAAGAAAATGGTAATGGAAATAATACACAGAACAGTTATACAAATGAAAAGGGGGAAATTAATGACACATGGAAAGAAGAACTATATGAAAATGAACCCCAAATCCTAGAGATCAAACTGGAAATTGCAATAAGAGATATTGGGAAGAAAAAAATCACCAGGAACAGATGCTATTCCAATAAAATTGCTACAGTCCACACAGACAGAATGAACTCTAGTGATAATGAAAATATACCAACAAATATGAAAAACAAAATGCTGGCCAACAGGCTGAAAACAATCAATATACATTACCACTCACAAGACAAAAGATACAAAAGGCTGTAGCAACTATAGGACAATAGCAATAATTTCCCACACAAGCAAAATCATGCTCAACATTTTGCAGCATAGACTCCAATCATATATGGACAGAAAAATCCCAGAGGTTAAGTGAGGTTCAGAAAAGAAAAAGGTACTAAGGACCAAATTGCAAAAATACTGTGATTAATGTGAAGTTGAAGTCTATCATGGATGGCGTCTATTGTGGATTTGAAGATGCCAGCTGCAGATGCAAGTGAAACTTCAGGAATAAAGTCTTCCAGAACCCAGCTACATAGCCTGCAAAACCCACAGAAAATACTATGAAATACTAAAATACTATGAAATTCCATAAAATAACATGTCCTTTATAGAGTATAGCAAAACCTTTGGCTGCATAGATCATGAAAAGCTATGGAACACCCTAAAAGACATGGGAGTGCCAGTACATTTGATAGTCCTGATGAGAAATCTGTGCTTTGGGCAATAGTTTACTATTAGAACAGAATATGAAGATACAGAATGGTACCCAATTGAAGGAGGTCAGAAACGCTACATTCTATCATCTTAACTGTACAACTTGTATGTAGAGAATAGCATACGAAGAGTAGATTTGGATTCAGAAGAAGGAGGAGTGAAGCTAGGAGGAAGGAACATCAATAGTCTAAGATATATGAACAATACCATACTACCAGCAGAAAATATAATAGACTTGGAACTATTTCTAAGGAAGGTGCAAGAAGTAAGTGCAAAGGCAGGCTTATTGCTGAACATAAAGAAAACAGAAATAATGAACATGGAGGATCTACATAAATTCAACCTAATTAACGAGAAAATTGCAATAGTTAAAGATTTTCCATAATTTTGATCTTATATTGATCAAACATTGATTCAGGAGATCTTGGAAGAAACAGATTTTCTAGACCCATTTCAAACCGGCTTCTGGGCGGGCTATGGAGTTGAGACTGCCATGGTCGCCTTAGTCAATGATCTCCGTCTGGGCATGGACAGGGGAAGCGTGTCCCTGTTAGTGCTTTTGGACATCTCAGCGGCTTTCGGTACCAGTGACCATGGTATCCTTCTGGAACGCCTGAGGGAGTTAGGTATCAGAGGCACTGCGCTCCGTTTCTACCTCTCGAGTAGATTCCAGATGGTGCAGCTGGGGGACATTTGCTCTGATAAGAGGGCACTTACATCTGGCATCCCTCAAGGAGCTATTCTGTCCCCCATGCTATTCAACATTTACATGAAACTGCAGGGAGAGATTATCCGGAGACACAGGGCGCGGTGTTACCAGTACACTGATGACACCCAAATATGTTTCTCTGCGTCTCCGACTGATGCAGTGACTAGGGATGGCATCTCTCCTCTAAATGCCTGCTTGGAGTCGGTAATGGGCTGGATGAGGAAAAACAAACTCAGTTTGAATCCAGAGAAAAGGGAAGTACTAGTGATGGGCACTCCCGGTCCGGGTGGTGAAATTTGCCCACCTGTCCTGAATGGGGTCACGCTCCCCCTGAAGGACTCAATTCTCAGTTTGAGGGTGCTTTTGGACTCGTCGCTCCAGTTGACTTCTCAAGTGGATGTGACGGTCAGAAGCACCTGCTACCAGCTTCAGCTGATACGCCAGCTGCGACCCTACCTTGGCCGGGGGGACCTTGAAACAGTGGTACATGCTCTGGTAACCTCTCGGTTGGATTTCTGTAATGCGCTCTACATGGGGCAACCCTTGTACCAAACCCAGAAGCTTCAGCTAGTGCAGAATATGGCAGCAAGGTTGGTCACTGGATGTTCCAGGGCTGACCATATAACACCGGTTTTGCAAGATCTCCATTGGCTGCCTGTTTGTTTCCGGGCACAATACAAGGTGTTGGTTATAACCTATAAAGCCCTAAATGACTTGGGCCCAGGTTACTTGGAGGACCGCCTCTCCCCATATAATCCGCCCCGCACACTCAGGTCAGCCGGGAAGAATTTGCTGAGGATCCTGATGGTGAGATATGTGTCAGCCTCGCAAAGGGTCTTTTCCATCTCGGCCCCTAGGATCTGGAACACCCTTCCCAATGAGGTCCGCTCCACCACCTCCCTGGATCTCTTTAAAAAAAGACTCAAGACCTTCTTGTTTCGGCTAGCCTTCCCTGATGTTCCTTGATATCATGTGACTCCCCTCTATATGTACTGTACTATCGACTGCATTCAGCTAGCTTGGATTTGATGTAATGGTTTTAATTTGTATAACTGTAATGTTTTTATTGAAGTTTTATTTATGTATTGCAATTTTTATTCTGTATTATCTACTCTGTCATTGCAATTTTTACCTGTACACCGCTTTGATCACTGCGGAAAAGTGGTTTATAAATAAAAC
>NC_056525.1:141733646-141745746 GCF_019175285.1 Sceloporus undulatus
TTATTATTATTATTATTATTATTATTATTATTATTATTATTATTATTATTGACCAGAATGGAGACTGCACTTAAGAAATAAGAAGAAGACTAGGAATGGGAAGGCCACCCATGAACAAATTAGACAAGACCTTAACATGCAAAGATATATAACTGAGCACTAAAGTTAGGATCATTGAATCCTTTATATTCCCTCTCACCATGTACAGATTTGAAATCTGGACAGTGAAGAAAGCAGACCTAAGGAAAAATCAATTCATTTGAGATGTGGTGCTGGAGAAGAGTGCTGAAAATACTGAGGACAGGCAAAAAGGCAAACAAATGGGTCCTTGAACAGGACACTGAACTTTCCCTGGAAGCCAAGATGACAAAGCAGGATGTTGCACTTTCGCCACATCATGAGAAACCATGATTCTCTAGAAAAGACAATAATGCTTGGGAAGGTAGAAGGGAGTAGAAAGACAGGAAGACCGCATGCTGATGGCTAGACTCAATCAGACAGATCACAGGACTGAATTTACAAGAGTTAGGCAGAGCAATTGATTATAAGGGCCTGGTACACACCATCAACAAGCGGCATACCAGCGCTGATACTAGGGTTAGGGACCGTGTGGCAACCGCACGGTCCCTAACTCTAGTACGCAGCGTCTGCATGGCACCACATGTTGCTTACGTTGCTTACATTGCTTACATCACTTATGTTGCTTATGTTGTGAGTGCGTCACTGGCACACTCGCAACGTCATTGTGGCACCCAAAAAAGAATACGGAAATACTGGGTTCTTTTTCCTCTGCAGTGAAGATGTGCCGTTTGGGGGCTGTGCTGTCCCTGCAGAGGAAAATAGGCCACCGGCAGGCCACCCTATTGGGTGGGGGTCTTGGAGACCCCAGGGGTCTTGGAGATATCTCATCCACAGAGTTACCATGAACTGGGCCAACAAGAGGGCAGTTAACTAAAGCAAACAATGCATACAATAAATCCTGATAGAAGGACATCCTTCATCCACTATCTACACTTTTACTTATGACTGCCTGAATTATCTGATAAAATATGCCAAAGACGTTTTAATTAGAAGTAAATTTAAAACTTTTTAAAGAAAATGATTACCTATTAACATTTTCCTTTTGCTAGTAGGGCTCAGTTACAATCCAGTGTTGCTTTCAGATACATTAAATATGCTTGAGACCCAGCTGTCAATAAGACTGCGAAGAAAATTTAATTTTCAGAGTCAATACCGAGAGCAGCTGCATTAGGCGTAGGATAATTCTGGCACATTATTAATTTGAATGACCATGTAAGGCATTGTCTAGACAAGAGATAAAGCAGAGTTTTCATAGGCAATCTGTACATAAAACAAGGTATATGAAGCTTGTAAAGAATACTAATAACACAGATTTGCCCTATTAGCCAGTATTGATTGTGGTGGATTGTGACATGTTCTAGTAACTTTAGAGGTGAAATGGCATGATATTCAGTACTACTATACCACTTCCGTGGTTAAAAAAATGTTATTTATTTTGAACTTGTTTTGGTTTTGGTTTTTAAAAAATCGCACACTTTTAGAACTTGATTCCACCCATTCTTACCCTATATTTTGTTTTTACTGTCCATGTTTGTCTTGTAATCTGAGACCAATTGTCTGTTCCACAAGTCAGTATACAGAGATTTCCTGTGTGCAGTGAACTGGAATATATGAGGGATCTGTGGAATGGGATTCTAATCCAACATTTGTATTAGGAAAATAATAGAATAGCTCTACATCTTCATCTTCAAACCATTATACAGGAAGATAACAAGGGGATATAAGAATATTAGAACATGAGTGGACCAATATGAACCAGATTACACTGGCCATCTAATGTATTGGTCTTTTATGTACTATTACTGCATTTCACTATATGACTGTTGCTCTTAGAAATGTCTACTCCATAGGGTGAAGAATAAATTCCCTAAATAAATATATAGGATAAAAAAAATAGAGAGAACATAAGAACTAGGGCTGTGCAGTCTCTTTTGACCAAGTCACACAAATGCATTTAAGATTGACTTGAACTGATTTGTATCAACACAATATGAAGTAGTGGAGATCTAGATGTTAAAATGAATAGAAAAAAGCCAAACTATGGTGCAGGACAGATGGGTGTGATAGGGTACCCTTGTCATGTGTGAGGGGTGATGCTTCCAGATGCCTCTCACCCTTCGCACATGATGAGGGCATCAAAATGGCGGCGGCCTGTACAGATGGGCGCCGCCATTTTGACACGACGGACACTTATTGTCCACATGTAATGGCACCATAATGACATCGTGAGTGTGCCATTGGCACACTGTGGTGTAATTATGGTGCCGCAAAAAGAACCCGCTCAAAGGGTGATCAACCTGAGGATAATGGAGCAGAGGACAGATTAGGGGAATTTCGGCACAGAATAAGTAAAGAAATAGTACAGGAATATCTGGTTAATCTAAATGAATTTAATGTCTCCAGGACCCGATGAACTACATCCAAGGGTATTAAAAGAACTGGCAAATGTAATATCGGAGCCATTGGCAATTATCTTTGGGAACCCCTGGAGAACAGGAGAAGTCCCAGCAGACTGGAGGAGGGCAAACATTATCGCTATCTTCAAAAAGGGGAAAAAAGAGGTTCCTAACAATTATCGTCCAATTTGTCTGACATCAATATTAGAAAAGATTCTAGAGCAGATCATTAAACAGAGAGTCTGTGAACATCTAGATGGCAATTCTATAATCACAAAAACTCAACATGGGTTTCAGAGAAAGAAGTCATGCCAGACAAATCTAATCTCTTTTTTTGATAAAATTACCAGCTTGGTAGATGAAGGGAATGCTGTGGATATAGTATATCTTGATTTCAGTAAGGTTTTTGACAAGCTTTCCCATGACATTCTTGAAAAAAAGCTTGTAAAATGTGGGCTAGACAAGGCAACTGTTAAGTGGATTTGTAACTGGTTGACCGGACGAACCCAAAGGGTGCTCACCAATGGCTCCTTTTCATCCTGGAGAAAAGTGACCAGTGGGGTCCCACGGGGTTCTGTCCTTTGCCCAGTGCTATTCAACATCTTTATCAATTACTTGGATGACAGAATTGGGGGCATACTCATCAAATTTGCAGATGGTGCCAAATTAGGAGGAATAGCTAATACTTCAGAGGACAGGATCAAAATTCAAAATGACCTGATTAGATTAGAAAGCTGGGCCACAGCTAACAAAATGAAATTCAACATGGAGAAATGTAAGGTACTGCACTTAGGGCAGAAAAATAAAATGCACAGATATAGGATGGGGGACACCTGGCTGAATGAGACTACATGTGAAAGGGATCTAGGAGTCCAAGTAGACCACAAGTTGAACATGAATCAACAGTGTGATGTGGCAGCTAAAAAGGCCAATGCAATTTTATGCTGCATCAGTAAAAGTATAGTGTCTAGATTAATAGAAGTAATAGTGCCACTATATTCTGCTTTGGTCAGACCCCACCTGGAATATTTTGCTCAGTTCTGGGCGCCACAATTAAGAAAGGACATTGAGAAATTGGAGCGTGTCCAAAGGAGGGTGACTAAAATGGTGAAGGGTCTGGAAACCATGTCCTATGAGGAACAACTTAGGGAGCTGGGGATGTTTAGCCTGGAGAAAATAAGGTTAAGAGGTGATATGATAGCCCTGTTTAAATATTTGAAGGGATGTCATATTGAGGAGGGAGCAAGCCTGTTTTCTGCTGCTCCAGAGACTAGGACCTGAAAGAGTGGATGCAAGCTACAAGAAAAGAGATTCCACCACAAAATTAGGAGGAACATCCTGACAGTAAGGGCTGTTCGACAGTGGACCAAACTTCCTTGGAGTGTGGTGGAGTCTCCTTCCTTAGAGATCTTCAAACAGAGGCTGGATGGCCATCTGTCGACGATGCTTTGATTGAGATTTCCTGCATGGCAGGGGGTTGGACTGGATGGCTCTTGTGGTCTCTTCTAGCTCTATGATTCTATGATTCTAGGGTGATTTGGAAGACATAACAGGAGAGTTTTCTCCAATGCCAGCCCAGGTCAGCAAATATTTAAAGGAAGATAAATAATAATAATAATAATAAAAGCTTTATTTATATACCGCCCTTCTTGTAATCAGGGCGGTGTGCAACATAATAATAAACACAGAATACAGAGCAATAAAAATACATTAAAATTTACATTAAAAATATATTCTAGCCTGCTCACCATTGGCCATCAAGGGGGGGGGGGGACTAACTAGGACATATATCGGAGAATGCTAGCTTAAACAGGAAGGTTTTCAATTCCTTCCTGAACTGTGCTAGGGAGGTAGCCGAGCGGAGTTCTATGGGCAGCATGTTCCAGAGGGTCGGGGCTGATGAAGATGATCTGTCAGGTGGTTCTGAATAATTGAACTTTTAGTTGAATAAAGCACTGTGTACTCACTTAAACTGACCAGTCACTATTATTACTATTCAGAAAACCTTAATTATTACTGTTATTATACCTTATCTTAGTTAAACTTCAGCAGACCTAGCTGAATAACTAGAGTAACAGAGCCAGGAAAACAACAACAACAAACCCAGCATGAATTGCTGAGCTTCTGGGTGAAATTACAAAACTGATTCCCCCCCTTTCATATTTTCAATACTTTTTCTCATTACAGGCATTTTTGTGAAAATTTCGTTTCCAGAAAAGGTGTTTTTGTGCTGAAAAATGGGTCCCAATCCCATATGTGGCATATTCCACAGTCTCACAATTGACTACCTAACAGTAGCCAGATCTTTTTGAGTTCAAGACTTGGTTAAGTTCCACACACACTGAATTACAAATGCAGAGCGGTTTATGTGTGTGAGTGAGTGTATTGATTATCTTAAGCAGGGATTCCATTTAAGCAACTTTTTCAAAAAAATGTTTGTGCAAAATTACCCAAAATGGAAAAAGTGTGCTCACTGCCAAAAAATATCTTGTGACAGAAGGCATTTTTTTCAGTGACACTGTGATGTCCCTTCTTATTAAGAATCAGAAAATTTATGAATATTCTTTACATTCTTTACATATATGCTTAGCACAAAAATATTATTTTACATATTCACACAAAAATAAATTTGGTAACCTTTAAATCAAGTGTTTTTTGTTTGTTTGTATGTTTGGTATTCAACCAGTTTGCTCAAGTACAGATGTTACCTGGTAAAATATTTCCCAAATGGAAGTATAATTACAATCAAGATTGCTCCCTAAAAATCAGATCCCCAGAAGTAGATTATTTGCAAGAAATCTTGCCTGTGAGGTTCTTAGTAGTAGCTGATCACTGTAGAAAAAGGAATGCTAGTCTGATATAGGCAAGACCCTTCTGATATTATCTGCTGCTCCCAGATTGTGTGTGTGTGTTTGTCCATGTACACATGGCATTTCATTGATTTCTACCTGTCATTATTGGCCTGGGTGGGTGGGTGGGAGGATTTTTAAATATTCACAAGAAGATTTGATCTCCCAAATCAAACCTTTTTGTGTGTGACATAAACCATTTGGCCAGATATTTCGTTCTTCTGTCATGCCAACAGATCTGGATTGCAGGAGACACTGTGATTTATTGTGTTGTATCAACCAGACACCACAGCCTTAATGATTGCAGCTGTGCTCCTTTGATGAGGATAACTGAAGAAAGATGTCAATGTGACACAACCGATCTAATTGCTCACAGCTGGGCATTTGCACTTTTGTTAGTAACTTTTGTTTTTGATCCAGTGAAGTTGAACCTTTAAAAAGGGTATCTGGTATAATATGCACTCTATTTATTCATTTCCCCCCAATGGTCGTCCATCAGAGATGCTATGTTTTTGGATTTCCAATTTGTCTTCTATCCAGGCATTGGTGATGTACAGTTGGCCCTTCTTATACACGGATTTTTTATACACCTATTCAAGCATCCATGGTTTGAAAATGTTAAAAAAAAGTATAAATTTCAAATATCAAACCTTGATTTTCCATTTTTTTATAAGGAACACCATTTTGCTATGTCATATTTAATGGGACTTGAGCATCCACAGATTTTGTTATCCACGGGGGATCTTGGAACCAAACTCCAGCGTATAACAAGAGTCCACTGTACAAGTAGAGTTACCAGGTCTTTCATACTAAAAAGGCACCAGGAAGTGAGGCTTGTTGATATCCTGGGGTGTGGTGAATTGGGTTTGATGATGTCATATGGTTGCATTTTCATGGAAGTCTGAAATCTGTTACATAGGTTGGGCCTGGCCAAGCAATAAAAGGGATGTAGCCCAGTTGTTAAGAAATGGAGCAAGAGAAATACTCTCCCATCCATGAACAAGAGGTTATTCTGCTTTTTAAGGAGGATTTTTCCCTAAACTTTTCACTGGAAAAAAATGGAAAATTAGAATGAAGTCATAATTAAAATTTCTGACATAAGATGTATATAGTATAAAGGCTGTGTATAATGAACAAGGAAAGGTACTTCTTGGTGGCTGCACCCAGGTTCTGGAACTCTTACTAGAAATGTTAGGCTGGCACCCTCCTTGCTTTTACTTTGTAGATAGTTGAAGAGCTTGTGCCCCCCCCCCCCCTTTTTGCCCCCCCAGGTTCTTTTCAACACATGGCGCCATATTTGCAGCAGGGCACCATCTTGTTTACTGTGCTGGTGTTGTTTTGATTAGACATTAGACAGCCATCTTGTTGCTGTTTAGTGGGCACACTCTCTCAGCCTTAAGTGCTGTTTGTGTTATATATATAGTGAGCCCTTGTTATCTACTGGGGTTTCATTTCAGGACTCCCCCAAGGATAACAAAATCCATGGATGCTCAAGTCTCATACAATATAATGGCATAGCAAAATGGTGTCCCTTATATAAAATGGAAAATCATGGTTTCATATTTGGAATTTATACATTTTTGAATATTTTCAATTCATGGATGCTTAAATCAGTGGATTAAAATATGTGGATAAGGAGGGCCAACGTATATAGATATAGATTGTCCTGGGAAAGCAGCCAAAAAGGCTGATAGCAACACGCAGCTCTAAACAATATCCAACTTAATGCAGTCCAGCAAAGCAAGCAAGAGAGTCCAAGAGCAGAAAACAAGAGAGTTGTCAGAGATCAGAAGTCCAGGGTTCCAGCGACTGATGAGACGTGTAGGCAAATCAGTTGGCCTGGGTTTTAGCCAGCTTAGGGGCAATGGCCTATGCCCCCATTCCCATCTGCCCCACCATCATGGCCTCCTTTTGATCCATGTTTGGGTATGCCTCAATGTCCATCTGGTTATGCTGATGTGTCCCCTACAGCTATTCCATATGGTGAAGTTTCACTCCATATAGGTGATCATTTGCTTCAGTCATCAATTGACACAATATTAAAGGGGGAGTACATAGATATATTTACTTTGTTGTATCATGAGCTAGAGAAGAAAGAAAAGGAGGAACTTGATGATAAGGAAAAGAAAAAAATGTGCAGGAGGAAGATGGAGCACAACTTTTCCAAATGGCTTACTGGCTTCCACATTTATGCTTATTGCAAAAACCCAGCCTACCTGTGTGGTTGCCCTTATCCAATACATGGACATTCTTCATGGTGCTTACATTGATTATGCTGGCCCTGCTTGGTTATTGTACGATGAGGCTTTTCTAAGGAGGGCAGCCTTATATCCCACTATTCATTGTGATATGTTGCATTCTCAATTGTGGATGCAACTAATGACACTAACTCCCCTGATCCAGGGTGAATGCCTACTGTACAAGGCAGAAGGGCCACCTTGTACAGAAATTGGGTGGCTCTTTTGCCTCTCAACCTCAGGGTTCTTTGAGTCAGCAGCAAAAGCTCCTCTGTTGGGAGTTTCATTTTCAGGGTGTTTGTAACTGTAAGTCTTGCAAATATAGTCATGAGTGTTTAGTTGTAGGGGCAGTTACTTCCAGGGCTTTGGCTACTTTGGGTCTAATGTCCATTTTGGAACCCATTCTTTTTGGATTGGAGCTGCTTCGACAGCAGCTTCCATGGATTCTCAACTTGATGCCATCAAATGACTTGGCCGCTGGAAGTCATCTGCATATTGCAGATATGTTAGGAGATTGCTTTGTTAATTGGCATTCTTTGTTTTTCAGATCCCTGTCAGTGGCCGTCAAGAGTTCGATTACTATGCTGGGGCCATAGCATGACCTACTGAGCTGCCCGGCAAGCAAGAATGAGCCACTTTGGTACTCACTTGGGCCTTGGTGATGTTGCCTGCTTCCATTATTTGAGCAAGCAGGGTCTCCATTGACACAGCCTGTTGCCGTTATTGTTTAACAAGTGCCGAGGGCCTCCACCCCATGTGTTGGTGGTTCACCTTGGGGGCAATGATTTTGGTTTGTTAAAGGGAAAGGCACTTATCCTGCAGGTGTCACATGATTTCTGCCTTATCAAGCAGTCCTGGCCCCTTGTTCAGATTGTTTGGTCTTCTATGCTCCCACAATGGGAGTGAAAATGTGGGTGGTGACCCTATAGCTATCAATACTGCACAAAGGTGGGTAAAAAGGGAAATTCAAAAAGCCCAAGGGGCCAGGCTAGGCCATTATCTGCCCCATCCCCAGATTACATTTCAGAGGCTGGAATAATATAGAGCTGACAGTGTTCACCTTTCTGAGTCTGGTAATGCTATTTTCTTAACAGATCTGCAGCAAGGTATTAAAGAGGTGTTCAGTGCCAAGGTAGGAGATAGGGGTTAAGCAGACGCTTGCCCCATATCTGTGGCATAAATAATGAGTTATATTTTGATGAGCACTTTGGACATCATTTGGGTGGAAGGGACGTTTCTGGAACCACCTCTTTAGGCCTTGCAATGTAGGGGTGGCAGAAAGAAATTGCTCCTAGATCTGGCTTGAAAGATAAACCCCCTCTTTAATCTTTGCATATTGGGAGGGGGGCTTTCTGCTTAAACTTCCTAATGCAGGCCAGCAAACGAATAACCCAGCCTTTGGTTTTTTTGTTGAGGGCTTAGGTGTTACCGTCCAAATAAGCTATAGAGGTCATCTGGAGAAAGACCCTGGCTGCAGCTTCTCCCACATTTGTTTGTAATTCTGAATTAATTTCATTTCCATTAAGAAATTAATAAATAGGTCAATTAATAAATGGCCCTGTTTCATCCTTATCTTGTGTCTAGCCTCATTATTTTTGGGGTTGGGCAGCAGAAAAACAGGATGGAAGTGGGGGTGGGGATGATGATGATAATAATGATGATGATGATGATGATGATGATGATTTTATTACCATCTCCTCCTCTACAAAATACCTAAAATTAAGAAGGTACCTAGTAATGATGAGAGATTTTCTACTGCAGTTACAGAGCTTTAAACATTACACTTGAATGAGATACTCTTAGGTAACCCTTGATGTACTAGACTTTTAAAAGTTGAACAGTCCCTTTTATACTTTCCCTGTTTATCAAAAGCAACTGAAACAATGACTTTTTGGCTACTTTGTAAATAATCAACATTTATCTGAGTGTTACAATTTGCTGGCCTATTGTGCGAAACACACTTTCCACCTGACCATTGTGATGTGTTCCACTCTATTCAGTGCTCCTCAACTAAATAAATATGACAAGTGTGGTGAATTTTAGAGGAAAGCACACAATTTAGCACACTGAAGAGAATCCATAACTAAATATTGTAGCTCACAGTTTTCATATAAGAAGGATTTAACTTCTATACCTGTAGTTATCTACCAAGGTTACAGAATGCCTAACTCCTCCTTGTTAGATCTTGGAGAGCTACTCCCTGTTCCAGCAGACAACAGCAGTGAATGTACATGGATACACAAGATAGGGAGTGGAACAAAATGGAGGCCAGGACTGTCCTGTCCTGCATGCTTTCTCTTAGATCTCATGATAGCAGATGATAGGAAATACAACTGCTTATGATGCCAAAGAGCCACTGCCAATTGGAATAGAAGGTACTGAACTAGATGCAAAAATGTTTGGTCTAAACTTATATAAGGCAACGTTTTCTCTTATTATTTTCCACATGGGAAATGTGCATTTAGGAACTTCGTAAATAACAGGGGCTGGGCTATACCGATTGCGTGAAAGTTTTGATGTCAGAAGAAACACTTCATACAATTCGTTGAGCATGCATGGGTAACAAGATGATAGACTGCTGCTATAATCCTGCTTATTTGCACCATGTGAGTTGACTGTATGGGATGTGTATCATATGAACAGAATAAAGTTGTATGAATGGTCTGATTCAGCATAAGGCAGTTTTATGAGACAGGTAAAATGTGACTGATGCATGCTACAATCCTGTGCTCACTAACTGGACAGTAAGTTCTATACAACTCAGTGGAGCTTAATTCTGAGTAAACATGGAATGGTGCATTCTGTTATACCCTGTTGTGGAAACTAGAGCATAATTTTGTTATCTTGTGCTCTGGTGTTTTATTTTAAGGCACTTTGTTACACACAGGGAGAATGAGATACTTAGAGTTTTCTGTTCCTGTAGCTAGAATTCTGTACGGTTAAAGATGCACCAGATTCCCTTTTGATTATTGTTATAATTTGCATATTTGGAACCCACAAAGTGCATTGATTATTTTAACGGTGCTCCATTTGTCTTTGAATTAGACATTCTAAGCTTAAGCAAACATGAAAGAAATCTAATTCTGACATAAACATGAAGGATAATAAGTTTGCAATGAATTGATCTAAATATAACATAATTAGAAATGATTTTCTTGTGCTGTTCTGTTTATGGAAAGGTGCTTTTTAAAATTTTACTTGAAACATAAAGTAACTATTAGCATCTAGAGTTTTTGTCAGCTGCTTACATAACATAGGCACTTCCATATTCCCGGTATAGTCATTTTGCAGAAGACACAAACTGTTATACCAATCTGAAAGGAAATTAAAATTAGCACCACTGCTGCCAACTCAGCATTTCAATCAACCTTTGAAAAATATACCACTTGTTATTCCTTCTCTGGTCACATGCCTGCAAATATCTTTTGAAAACTAGTGTAGTATTACCCATTTTTGTGGGCATCTGAAGAGCAGAAATCCACATATCCAAGGATGTTCTAGATGCCCCATTAATGGAGGTTGGGCCAGCCAATGTTCTGGTGCAGGTCTTCTCTGCCTTCATTTGTGGATCTAATTATAGATCTAATTGTAGGCCCTTTGCTCTGACCCACAGAGTGGAAAGGAATCCACGGAGAACCAAGCATACATGATTACTTTCTTTGTCATAGACTCGTCTATGGATGGACAGATTTCTCAATCTTTGTGTCACAAAGAATGTAGTCAAGTCAGTACTGAAATCAAGATTCTGTGTACTGGTGTCTCTTGTGGCAAACTTCCAAACACTGAATAACAAACAAGCAATGTAATTGTCTTAAATGACAGCATCCATCCCATGATAGCCCATTGGTTTATTCTTACCTGACTTGTCTATAAATGCTTGCAGATTTACTTCCAGATCCATTGTATAACTTGATCTGTGCAGGGACCAGAATTTGGTTATTCTACTTTGGTTCCCCAATTTTTTACTGGATTTCTCTCCTTGTTGCTTTTTCATCTCTGTTAAAACCATTTTGATGGGTGTCTTACCACATGCTCTGACCTACCAATGTCTCTATAGTGACTCACTTGTTCACAGGGTTGTATTTTATTTATGTTTCCCTATCTCCTCTGTTCCAAAACCTTGAAAATAATTAATTATCAATAACACATTATTTGTAATGAATTCCCAACTGAACAATGGGACAAAGCTAAATACACTGTAACATACAGAGGTAATGCAGTGCACTCACGTTATATGCGGATGCGCTTTACGTGGCTTTCAGCATATGCTGAAAGCCACGTGGGGACATGTAGGGAGGAAGGGGCAGTGTGTCCCATAAGAACTAATGGGGTGTGTGCCCGTGGTGCATGCATGCCACCGCACCACCACACTGCCACATACACAAGCCACATTCATTTAAATGGGGCTTGAGCATACACGTAATTTGCTTTACGTGGGGGAGCCCAGAACGGATCCCCATGTAAAGCAAGGGCACACTGTATATCAAAGTATAATTAAGGATTAAGGTAATTAAAAATCAAGATCTTTCCTAAAATC
>NC_056525.1:141745756-141771391 GCF_019175285.1 Sceloporus undulatus
ATAGATAGATAGATAGATAGATAGATAGATAGATAGATAGATAGATAGATATGCTAGACAAATGATAACAGAACCAGTAGAAATCATATTGTCACCTGAAACTTAAGAACAAAATATTTAACTCTGTTCCATTCTATGCAAATAAATCCAACTGGTCTGATAGACAGGTTTTATCTCCAGCCCTGGTGGCGCAGTGGGTAAATGCCTGTACTGCAGCCATTCACTCAAGACCACAAGGTTGCGAGTTCAAGACCAGCAAAAGGGCCCAAGCTCGACTCAGGCTTGCATCCTTCCGAGGTCGCTAAAATGAGTACCCAGACTGTTGGGGACAAATTAGCTTACTTGCTAATTAGCTTACTTGCTGTTCACCGCTATGATCTTTGGAACAGTGGTATATAAATAAAACAAATTATTATTATTAATAACAATGGGGAAGGATCTTCCATAGCACCTAAAGACAGAAAGCTTGCCTATACACATAGCAGACTGCCTGGCATATAGCTCTTTCTTCTACTGAGATCTGTCTACTTACATCCTTAGACAGCTTTAAAAAGGCTGTTAAGATGGATTTCTTCTGTCAGGCCTTCCCAGAATAGAGAACCCGGCCTTAGAAAAACATCTGGGAAAGATACTGCTGCTCCCACTGATTGTTTGTTGGTATGATGTTGTTTACCTTCTGGTCAGTTTTTAACTTGTATGTTTGTTTGTTTGTTGCTGTTTTTTGTTCTGTTTTTTAAATATTGCATTGGATTTAATACTTTTTTAAGGAGGGGAGGATACCAGGGATTTTATATGTTTTGTATTTTTAACTTTGTTAGCCACCCTGATTGTTCTCAGAGGGGCGGGATACAAATATTATTATTATTATTATTATTATTATTATTATTATTATTATTATTACACTTGATGTCACCTCCTAGGATCTATTATATGACACAACCAGCTCACCTTGCCAAATGGTAGATCTGATCCCCCAGCAGCTGGTGGCTTCCATGTCTAGGGTGTGGGAATCTGTTCTACATTTTAACTTCACAGGAGCTATCCAACGTGCTGTACCTAGTTTGAGGAGAAACAGTCAGCACCTTGGAAAACTCTTTTAAAGTCTGTAATAAAATCCAAAACAGATTCAAGATACCTTCAACTGGAAGTGGTCTATTCTGGCCCAGACAGACAGACAGAGAAGAAGAAACCCTGTTCTGACTATGAAAACAGATAGAATAATGTGTGTAGTTGGAGTGTGAATAATTTGACAGCAAATCCTGTCCCTGACCTATATTTGTTCAGTTCCACACGTCCAGTTTGTACATACCTAAGATCTTTTTACATATGCCAATGTTAGGGTTGAGGCTTTCTGCCACAACCTGCACTCTTGTCCTAAGTGTAGGTCAATGGTTCCTAACCTTTGATCCTCCAGATGATTCGGACTGCAACTCCCATAATTCCTGAATGTAAGTCAAGTTCAGTGGGACTTCTGGGAGACGAACTCCAAAACAAATGGAAGATGAAAGGTTGTGAATCACTGGTGAAAATGATATTATATGGGAATTTATACTCATAAAAACAACCCACATTCCTTTTAAGGTTCACTCTTGTACATGTTTAAATATAAAACATCCATGATGACATTTATCCTTCTCCCCATACCACGGCTTATGCTTTAAGTACACACATACATACACATTCATATATATTTGTCAGGAAAATATTAATGTCCAGCTTTATGAGTACCACTATCTTTCTAAACATTGCTTTTTATTATTCTTGCTCTGTGTAGCTTCACTGCTGAGCAGGAGGAATGATGAAACAGGGGGGTGGCAGGGATGGTGGGGAGGAAGGAGGAGAAAGAAAAGCAAATACAGTATTATATCATCATCTGGGGAGCACGATTGTTTCTGCTGTGTTAATTTACACTAAAATCTATGACCCAGAGAGCCTGATTGATTGCCCAGGGCAGAAAACCAGCCCCTGGCCTAGTTTATTCTGTGAACTGTAGCCTCAGATATTGCTGCAAGCCACAATGATATCGATTTGATATACACTAGATGGCTCTTTATGCTCTTTGGGAAATTTATTGTGCAGAGTCAGACCTCAGACAGATGGGGAGAAGCAGCTCTTTAAATTGAAGAGGGTTATCATAGTTTGACTCCTGGGTCACTCAGGTTACCCAGTGGCCTAAGCATGGCTCTGGAGGAGCAAGCCCCGGGGACTAACACTCATCAGTTTTGAATGCCAGATCTCTTCAGT
Organism: Sceloporus undulatus; assembly: GCF_019175285.1. Lineage (NCBI taxonomy): Eukaryota > Metazoa > Chordata > Lepidosauria > Squamata > Phrynosomatidae > Sceloporus > Sceloporus undulatus. Next base: position 141,748,001 of record NC_056525.1, read on the forward strand.
GGGACCTGAGTTATTGCTAATAGGAACTTGCCTAGGCCTATGACATTTGGATGCCCTATAAGTTAAACATCCTAGCCCTTCCTTTTGTGTCACAGGCCTTTAAATTATGGTTGAGCATACCACCTTTGCTCTGGACGTTTAGCTTTAGATGACAGTGTGATTATAAAAGAAAGTTGCCTTCAGGTGGATTGGCACTGGTACAGCTATTACCAGAAGAAAGAGCTACAGCTGTCCATTCAACCCTTCAAATATAAATTAGCAAGCTTGTCGTTTGGCCTTCAGTTGCCAGAACACTGTTCCCATCTTGTTTCTGTACAACCGAAATTCACTGGCCTTTGGCTACCAACAAAAATAAAGGTTAGGAGGCAATTCTGGGTCTTGATGGTGTCAGCTGTTGTTGTTTTTTTTCTTATTAGGAGAAGTGGTGCTTCTGGAGAGATGGATACAATGAAAAGTCCATTCCCCAAAGGGTGTACACAGGAGATAAAAAGCCTTTCCATTTACAGGTATGACCAGTTTTTGCATTAACTGTTTAAATTTGATGTAACTTAGAGTCAATGCTGAATTTCAGTCAAGCCTCTCTGCTACGGTTTCAGCTGCAATGGTTTCTGTAGCTGTAGTAATAATTTCCATTTGGGGCTTTAGGTTATGGGTTCTGTCCCCATGCTTTGAAGCCAGCCCTTAAAAGCTGACTGGCCCTTTAAAAAATAGATCAGTTTTGCCCTTGATTGGTTTTAGCCACTTTTAATTGAATGAGGGCAACAGCAACACTAGAACTGTGCCTATTAAATTTAAATAATGTGATAGTCTTGTGAAACTATTTGATCTTAAAGATAGTGTGAAGTTGTCAGTCACAGGTTGCCACAGAGAACCCTAGACCTAAATTCTATTAGTTGCTCTCAACTAGACAAGACCCACTGATAACCTGTCATGTAGATATACCCTTTTGATTTAATAAACTCTATTGATTCAGTCCTATTAATTCAATGATTCAGTCACAACCAGTGATGTTTTCAAGTCTTTTATTCCACATCTCAAGTCTGTGCCTTCAAGTCTCAAGTTGAGTCTCAAGTCTTTCAAGATACTTCAAGTCAAGTCTCAAGTCTGTGAGCCCATTTTAACAGGGGAAAAAAAGGAGGCAGGGTGCACTACTCCGAGGGAAACAGCATTAATCAATGGGCTTGAGGAGGAAGGTGAGATCTGCTTAGCAGCCTGTCCCCTGCACCTTGGAGGAGCCTTCTAAAACTTTTGAAAAGCTTTAGAAAGATCTTTCCCCCTCAAGCCTAATACATTTGCTGTTCCTCTCCCAGCAATGTGCCTCATATTCTGGGGGCAGTTCTTGCCTGCTGCTCGAAGTGAATGATGCCACGGAGTCAGTCACTAAAAATATACAAGTCATGAGTTGTGTTAAATCAAGTCAGTGCATTATTAATTCCCAAGCTGATTCCAAGTCAAGCCACTGAAGTGACTTGACTCTGACTTGAGACTGAGGAGATTATGGCATTGTATTTAAAGTGATTTACAGTGGATCCTTGTTATATGCTGGGGTTTGGTTCTAACATCCCTTGTGTTTAACAGAATCAGTGTATGCTCAAGTCCCATTAAATACAATGACATAGCAAAATGGAAAATCATGGTTTGATATTTGAAATATATATATATATATATATATATATATATATATATATATATATATATATATATAATTTTCAAACTGTGTATGCTTGAATCCGTCTACAAAAAGACCATGTATAAGAACGGCCGACTGTATTGCCAACAAGATACAGTCACTTTTAATTTTAAACTCGGGTGTTATTGCATGCAGCCACGGCCTGTGAGTGCAACCCTTATGCGGCCTGGATCCCAGCCACACTTATCCAGTGGCTTTTCAAACATGGGAGTTTGCTGTTTTTGAAAAGCTGCAGATAAACGTTCTGGGATCCAGGCTGCATACAGGTTGCACTCGCCCAGTCACGGCTGTGTGCGATAACACCCGGTTTTAAAATTAAACACTAATGCATCTCGTTGGGGATAAATTGCTTTAAATACAATGCAATAATCTCCTGAGACAATTGACTCAAATCTACATCACTGGTCACAACTGTAGTTGAGACAAAGAACATCACTTGTTGGCACCTGCTTTGGGCAACAATTCGTAATGCTGGTTTTAAACTTCAAAGCCTGAAACAGCTTGGAGCCTGGCCATCCTGTCTTCTATGGACCTGTTGGAACATTAAAAACCTTGGGAGAGGCTCTCCTAGAAATACCATGCCAGCAAAATTCCTCTTGATGGGCATTGCTCCCAGACTGTAATTCCAAGGGAAGTGAGGTCCAAAACACACCACAGAAATAATCCAGTTTGAGACTGGATTCAACTGCCCTGACTTAATGCTAGGGAATTCTGGGAACTGTAGTTTTGTGAGGCATTTAACTTGCTTTATCAGAGAGCTCTGGTGCTACAATAAACGACAGTTCCCAGGATTCCCTAGTACTGAGTCAGGACAGTTAAAGCTGTTTCAAACTGGATTATTTCTGTAGTGTTTTGGACCTGAATTCCATAATCAGTTCCCACTCTTGTTGTATTTAGGATGACAGTGAGGATACATCTTTTCAATTTGGTCTTTTAAAGCATTGTTATTATTTGGATTATTTCAATAGATTTTTTCTTGTTTAAACAATTTTCCATGGCCTGTTAGTTGCCTTGGAGGTTATTTCATTTTCCATAGGAAAAGTAGGATAAAAATGTAATAGTACACTAAAAACATCCCAGCTGGTAAGAGGCAAATAACACTCAAAGCATAACTTGGCTAATAAATTGCATTGTTGTTTGCTGCATGTTTGTGGTAAGAATGTGTAGAACCACTGCCATAAATTTTTCTGGCCTTATCTAAATGTTTCCACCTCCTTGGAAATTCTTCAGTATTCCTTTCCTGTTCTTTTCCAACTCACATTTTTCCCTCCTCTTCCAAATGATATAAGAAATTTGCCATTTATTATCTACTCAGTAGCTGCACACATAGCTCCAATCTGTCACAAATATACACATATGAAAACTTATACAGTGCTCTCTTTTGCGTGCAAATTGCTTAGTTTGCAACAGACATTTTCTCTGTGTGTGCTGTCTGCCCAGGCTGTATCAGGGAAAATGCACTTACCTCTCTGCTTTACATGTGAATAATTACATGCTGTATTTCATTTCCCAGCAGTCCTACTCTGCTCTGAGTTGAACAATCCTAGATCCATTCATCTCTCTCTTTATTTCAACTAATATGTAGCTGATGGTTAATATAAATGTTTTGACATTCTACATATGGTACCCATCAGCCTAACCCCCAGTGTTCTCATTCCATGGGATTTTTCTGATGTGCCAAGAAAAAAAGATAATGGAAGATACCTTTTTCCATTTAAATGCTTTTTCTAATTTTACTGGGCACATGTTTGCCTCAACTTCTCCAATAATTTCAATTTAAATCTTCATTTAGAATGAGATTTTTCTTCCAAGGAAGATCATTTTTAATCTTCAGGGACAACTTAGAGCTCAGCAGCAGCAAACACAGAAGCCCTTCCATATAGTATGATTAATGTGGTGTAAGGAGCTCCCCTTGCCAGCAATGCAGAATCAAAGGAAGCGAGCCCATAAGTAGAATTTAAATTCAATACACATTAGAATCTTAGGGCTCAATTCAAAGTGATTCTAAAGGAAGTAATTAGGTCCTCACCAAGGCTTTCAGTAAGAAACAACTTTCTTTAAGAAGGCCTTGCTCAAAGGCTCCGTTTAAAGTACTCGGCAATGGTTTGGGTTTTTGCTCTCTTTATTTAACACGGAAAGCTTGAAGTTTTTGAAGATTTGGGGGAATCTGTGTTAAGAGTCTTAATTTTTAAGTCTTCTTTAAAAGCAATGGCATAATTGAAACTTTCCTTCTGATTGGGTACTGAAACCACATTATATTCACATGCATTTGTACATCCACATCAGAGATTTGAAAGGACATGAGACGTATATGCTGAAAGTGAAGCTTTTCAAAATGAACTCAAAAAGCTGACTGAGAGATATGACTGAAGCATTGTTTGACTCCTGATGCTATCTGTTCCTGTGCTATCTTTTGTGGCTCAGGATCCAATCCTGCTCCCAGAGAAGATAGCTTCAAAATTCTTCACTCATTTTAAGGAAGACTAGCATTACATTCATAGGAATAGATCCCCAGAAGATTGTAATCTATGATCTGCAAAACAACTCTCCAAAGATAAGATGATGTGTGTGTGTTTGTGTATAGGTAGTCAGAAGAGTATAGACATAGAATTCTGGAATCATAGAATTGGAAGAGACCACAAGGGTTATCCAGTCCATCCCCTGCCATGCAGAAAGAAACAAAGCACTCCTGACAGATGTTCTTCCAGTCTGTGTTTTAAAAAATCTGAAAATTAAGAATCCACTACTGAGGTAGCACGTTCCACTATCAAACAGCCGTTACTGCCAGGAAGTTCTTCCTAATGTTAAGGTGGAATCCCTTTCCTGGAAGTTTGAATCCATTACTTCGGGTCCTATTTCTGGAGTAGCAGAAAACAAGCATCCTCAATATGACATCCCTTCAAATATTTAAAAAATGGCTATGGCACACCACAACAACGAAAATCATGTCACCTCTTAACCTTCACTTCTCAAGTCTAAACATACCCAATTCCCATCAGATTTATGTATAGATATATAAAATAATTTCTGAATTGGTTTAAGGAGAAAAACAAGTAGAACATTCAACAGTCACCAGGAGTTCCTGTAATTTAAAAGTAGTGAGCTTAGTTTAAAAGCATCTTCATTTCTTAAATCAGAAATGGGCCACTGTAATGGATTCCAGGGCTAATTTTCAGATCCTGGGACACTCCGGGGCCATATGGACTACAAAACTGCCCCTCAGTTGGCTAGAAGTTGTTTTTTTTAAAATAGGTTTTTAAAATTTAAACTATTTAAATGCAACTATTTAAATGGCAAATTACCATCCTTTCAGGCTTCTAGGAGTTACAATTCACTTGTATTTGTCCAAGGGCTATCAAAGAGAGGTGGAGAACTAGTGAATTCACTTTGCCCTCCTCTATTCTCCTCTCTTTGCCCTTATCCATGTCAAGGGACAGATAATCAGTTGTTTCCCCTCTGAGACTCATTATGCAGTTCCAACACTGTCTTTTACTTTGCATATAAATATTTAAAATCTACATGGGAGTTTCAGTTTGACCATGGCAGCAGGATTTGGGCTTGAGAAATGGTAGGAAGTGAATCAATCTCTTGCTCTTGTTTGTGACCCAAATCTCATTCTCTCTTGAAGCCCCCCCCCCCCCTCAAAAGGGAGGAGAAATATCTGGCTTCAATTCCAAGTGTTTATTGGGAATTAAAAGTAAGGGCCTACTGATATTCTCCTTGATGCTTTATTGGGGAGGGAGGAGAAACCACACCCTTGTGTACAGGAAACCCTCCAGCATTATAGCAAAACAGTGAGGTTTTCAGACTCTTGTCTTTCTAGGTTGCAATGGAACAATATGGCACTCCAGTAGGCATCCCTCTCACAAATCCAATACAGAACAGTGAAGATCCTCATCCCTACAGAAGCAGGGAGGAGTGCATTACGGGGGAGCGGAGGGAATGAGATTCTGTACCCTGATGAAATTTTCCTTCAGCCCCAAAATGCTTAGTATTGTACAGGGTAGAACATTGAAAATTGTTCATAGCAACAATCTGTGTTCACATTCCCTTGATAATTTTGCTTTGCTCAGCACCATTACTTTGGACACTTAAACTGCATTTCTCAATGCTCAATAGGAGTTTTAAGTTATTGCATTACTAGAAATTTAAGGAGTGATGGGAAATTTCCTTTGGGAGGAGAAAAACTCTTATTGGGGGACAATGCCTTCATCGTCTCCCTCCTAGACCTCTGGAAGGGGGCAGTCAACCTTCTATGTTCTCAGAGGGGAAGATTGCAAGTCTTAGGGGCGAAACAGACTGCCCCTTTGCACTGGCTTACAGGCGGCTTCAAAACACAGTGTTTTGACACCACACATCTGAAGCCAACCAGAAGCTGGTATCACACTGCCCACCTGCCCACACATGGGCCAGCTTCACAGCATTATGACAGCATAGCGTTTAAATGCTGCAGGAGTGCCATAAAGCCTTGGGGGGGGGTGGTATGATTTTTTAAAGTCTCAAAATGGAGAGGCAATTTGCTGCTTCTTTTGGGGCTAGGAAAAAGCCAGAATGGGGTCATGGTCTGTGGTTGCTGCAGGCCCAAGCCAGCTGTCTCACGGGAGGCTTCAAGCCACCTGTTCAGGGCAGTCTGCATCACCCCTTATTCTGCCTTGGGATTCTTTCTTGCCAACACTGCACCCCCATCAGAAACCCCAACAAGCAAGGCAGGGTGGATTTGACATCTGAATCCAGCCTGCATCCTGGTCAAATCCATCCAGATGTCATAACCACAAAGGAGGACAAGACACTACAAAATATGGGATGTTCAAGAATAATGAAGGGCATTGCCAAATAAAAGCTAAAAACACTAATATAAATAAAAATTCATTTATATGGTTTATTTACAACTATATTATATACTGTATTTTATTATGTAGTCAACCATATTTCCCCCCGATGTACTTATCTTCATTAAGATGCCTTGTTGGCCTGCAATATATTTAAATAACTTTGAGCAAATCAAATACTTAAAATTATACTTTTCTAACAACAAGCCCTTGATGGAATCTACATTTAAAATATTACTTTCATTTTTAGTTTCCTCATTTGCTCTCTAATCCCTCCTGCTTTTTCCTCAACCCAAACGGCACAAGCCTCCCCCCCTTCCCCTTAGTGCTGCTGATCTGCATCAACAACTCAGATCCTCCTTTCCTTTCCACACCTCCACTGGAAAAAAATAAACAAAACCACCACATGGTCAGTGACAGTCTTATCCACACCCTGCAACTAACAAGTTTTTTGCCAGGGCAGTAATAAATCTCTTGAGCTACCTGGTGGAATGATCCAATGATATATTTTATAGCTCAAAAAAGAGCATGTTTTGCAATTTTGCCTGGACTCCCAGACATAAGGATAAGATGTAGGACACATCTGGGGAAAGGAAGACTTCTGCTTACCCTGCAGTAACATTCAACTCAAAGTGTAGCCCTTTTAGAGCAGGAATCACCATGAAATGGGTCTCCCATCCCATTTCCACGCCTGCCATGCCCTACATGCCAGTGTCCTTTCTCCAAACAGAAAAGCCTTACATCAAATCGGGAGAGTGGGAGCTTATAAGGCAATCTAGACCTCTCATCGGCACAGATATATCAATCTCCACTCACTATCATGTGTTTTGTAGTCAAGTACCATCTCTTCAGCTGCAAATGATCCTCTTGACCAATGACACTCTGCCAGGGTTCTGGGAATGCCAAAAGAAAACCATCAGCCTCTGCTTTGTCTATATTCCCTCTACTAATACCTATCTTGCCTTCCCAAAGGTAAACCCATTTTTCATGTAGAGAAGAGGGGTACTAGCAGGGAAGCATAAATATTAATCAAAATGGGCTTTTTGAGTATTAGTACCATACTCTCCAATATTTCACGTATGAAAACTGGGTCACACATGGCCAAACAACATCAGCGTACGTTCGAGTTTTCTGGAGACCAGGATTCAATTTCCCACTCAGCCATGAAACCCTCTGGGTTATCTTAGGCAAGTCACACACTCCCAACCTCAGAGGATGGCAATGGCAAACATCCTCTGTAAAGGAATTCAAAGATATAGCCATGTTAGTCTGTAGGATCAGTATGTAGAGAAATCTTGTAGCACCTTTGAGACAAACTGAAAGCAAGAAGTTGACAGCATGAACTTTCATATACTAAAGTCTACTTCAGGGCAAAACAGACCACCCAAAAATGGCAGATCAGGGCCACCCAAAGCTCCTTGCCCCAGAGCCATGGCAAACAGATGCACACAGTCCCAATCCACCCCAGAGCTGGCCCAAATAGGAATGGAAAAGATCCACTCCTTTTTGGGCCAGTAAAGAGCTGCCTTTGACAGCTCCAGTGTAACCTCAGGGTAGCTTCCGTGTAATCCAGGGGTGTGCAGCACCAAAACACCATGCCCCTGGTGCAGCTTGTAGTCATACCCATCTAGTTGGCTGGCTGTCTTCAGGGTGTCTTCAGGGCATGCAGCATTAAAACGCCATGCCCTCAAGCCACCCAAGAGCAGGCTTTTCTGGGCTGTCTGTTTGGCTCTTTCCCTAGATGCATTTGTACCAAATACATCTGAGGAACCAGACTTTAGTCTATGAAAGCTCATAGCCCCTGAACAAATCTTGCCAAGAAAACCCCATGATAGGGTTACTTTAGGTTTGTCATAAGTTGGAAACTACTTGAAGGCACGCAACACACACACTCCTACTGAGCACTTAGACCATACACAAGACTTTTGGTTGTTAGACAATTGATTGATTTAAGACAAGAAGCCACTAATACTTGAAAAGCTAGTTTTATCTGGAGAGTGGAACAGTAGGATGTTTAGATTAAATTAATTGTTCTGCACATCCTAACCAGAGATAAATCAACAAATACCACTGCATCTTAATGCACCAATGGCAGGACATTCTGGCATTGTAACCAAGAGACTTGTAATCTGGTGCATTTTAATCCTATTCTTAAAACTTTTGTGTTCTCAGGCCTCACAGCCTGAGAGCAAGAGGGGAGAGGACTGGGAAAGAAAGGCATACTTCAGGGCCTTTGGTTTGCAGGACTGAACCTCTGGATTGGGTAAGCCTGCTATCATCAATACTTAGAAAATGGATTTCTCCTCTTATTTTGTCAACAAAACAATAAATTCTATGCTTGATTTCTCAAAAACCTTATTTTAGGGACAGATGAGATAGGGAACACACAGTCAATATCTGGATTTGGACAGAGCCGCTGAAGGTCCTGGCCAATATCTAGAGTTACCCAGAGAGCTGCAGGGTGGGGGTAACTGAAAAGTGCTGAAAGTAAATGCAGAAGGTAAGTTCAGATCCTCAGGATCCTAGGTTTAATCATACAACTACATCTTAGGTTATGCAGATCCTGAGACACCTCACACCTGCTCCCATGTGAGAGACTGAAAAGAGCACCCCCTTCTTAATTTCTCTATTTCATTTCTTTTCCAAATTGAATCCTTAAGATCTTTTCAACAGAACCTATACAGAAGGAAATACTTAGCTGCTTTTCGATTTTGTATTTACCCCTCAAATGCACAATACATTAAGCGGATTGACTTAATGCTTGCAAACCTTAGAAGCTGCCGTGACATTCTGCAAGAGGCTCCCTTGTTTTTTTATGTATCATCACGATGAAGCCTCAGTGCTTTTCTCAAAACCCACAGCCATCTAACAGAAAACATGCTGCATACTTGACTATTGCAGTGTCAGCATGAGGTTAACATATGCCTCTGAAAAGCCTTCACCCTTTGTTTTTAATAAAAGCTGTAGGTCATGACTTTGAAAAATGCTGTCGTCGTGGCTGCTGTGTGAGCTGCTTTTCCTACACGAGAACCTTTGCTTACTGCTAGATTAACATTTTTGATAAAAGGGTTTATTTGGTGGGGTTTTATTTTTGTTTTTTTTAAAAAAGCTTCTCTTGGGTTATAAGAAAACACATGAAAACAGTGGTTGTTCCTAAGTGCTTCAGGAGATGTGTGCTATCAGCCTTAAGAAATGCAGCATCAGTTGCATATTTACATGTCTGTGGGATCTAGGAATATAAATCCTTAACTATTTCAACTATTTCATCCTATCATAAGAGGACAAATAATTATAGCAGTTTTCTTCCTGCTGTGGGAGAAAGTTCACATTTCTCCAAACTATTCTCCCCATATTTGAACATCCTGAAATATTGTGGGAAAATTATTCTGCAAAGAAAACATACCTTTTTTTTGCCGAAAACTTCTCTGTTCTGCACAAATCCCAATCTTTTTAGCACAGAAGACAGGATTTTTCACTTGAAAAATGCACTTTTCTCTGCAGAACAAAACCTCAGCGATACTTTGAATACTAGGAGAAGACTGTACAAAATTCTCCCTGGTCTATTATTCTTCCTGACTTAGGGGCTTATTGCACCATGACACTATAGTAACATAGTGATTCAGCACCACTGCCAGCAATCGTGCCTTACCACATGGCATTTTTGTGTCCTGGCGTTGTCCCATTGTGGTGCTATTACAAACATGCATTTTTGCATGCTGGAAATAATGCAAAACTCTGAGCCCACTCTGACCCCTCTTTATCTGATTCCATGAAAACTTCATTACTGAGTGGGATGTGGGCAGGTTTTGGATGTGGATAATTCTTCTCTTTGAATTCCCCAAGAGACTTGTGCAGGGAATCCACAGACAACTTCCAGTGCTTTGTTTGAGATCAATCTCAGCTGCAGCGCCCTACTGGGTTGATGCTGGAATGCCATGGTGGCAAGGAAATGGCTAAAATGCCAAAGTACACCCCACTACACGAGTTCAAATCAAAAGTTCAAAAGTTGGCAATCAAAAGTAGACAGAAGCCAGCAGGCCTCCAAAAGCTTTCATCATGTTTTGTGTGCATTTTAGTCAGCCCAATAAAGTTATACTGTAACTGCTTTATATAGTAGATATTGGATGTTATTGTACAATGTTAACCTCTGTTCACAACTTAGATGTAATGAGTTACATGTAACACAGTTACTTGTGACCAGTTATTTTTTAAGTAGATGTGGCACAATGAAGCTACATTTTAAGAATAGCATAATGATTAAGAACAAAATTATTTTATTGATGTAATTAGTAATGCTTTCTATATATTTTCAAAGGGTGTTTTATAGGTATGTTGGCAGGAATTTTTCAAGTTTTATGCCATCTCTAGAAGCTGAATCATTGAGTTTCGAACAGGCGCATGCTAGTTGATACTCTAATTCTCATAAGAAGGACCACTGTGTAAGTTGTTGTTGTGTGTCTTCAAGTCATTTTTTTACTTAGAGGTGTGGTACAGACCACCCCTTTGGGGCAGCCTGCAGTCGCCCAATTTATCTCCGGGTTGGGGGCCGGGCAGCCTCACCAGCAGCCCTGCAGCCCCAATCCGGAGTTTTTCTGGACCTTGCCTTTGCCTCCCTTTGAGGTTGAGAGAGTGTGACCTGCCCACAATCCACCCAGCCAGTTTCCCTGTCTGAGTGGGGATTTGAATCCTAGTCTCCAAAGTCATAGTCCAATGCTGAAACCACTGCACCATGCTGGTTCTCTCACTTGCTTCCCTAGGGACACTAGTTGTTGGAATGTTGGAAGACACATCTTCACACTATATATTATGTGTAATATTTAGCTCAGCCTTATGTATAAAGACTGACATGGGCTGTCTCTTCATGGCCCAAATGCCACCTCCTTCCCCTATTCCCATGGCAAGTGTCCAGATGATCCCTGCATAAAGCCCCATTTCTGGTGTGAACTGTCCAGACAATGTCCAAATAGAGCAGCACCAAACCAAATTTTAAAAACTAACTTTTTGCTCACTGGAGCTTTCCAGAGAAATGGCAGGCAGCTGTTCACCCACTGCCACCTCTGCCATGAGTCACTCCCTCTGAGACCAAAATGAGACACCCAGCCATGTGAGTGACTTGGTTTTGGCCTCAGAGGGAGCAACCTGCAGCAGCAGTAAAGGGGAGCCACACAGGAGGAAGTGCATGAGAACAGGTTCCTGCCATCACTCCAGAGTTTCAGGTAATGGAGGGACATCAGAGCAGTTTGGGCCCAAAATACTCAGGGTTTCTCCCAGAGCATTTGTCCCTTGTGGACACTACCATAGTGGTTCCTCATATGGAAATTAGAATATTACTAGCTTGTGCCTGGTTTTTCTAAGAAATATTGCAATACAGACTAAAGTAGTGATTCTCAAGCGATGGGACTGACTCAGCTAGATGTTTCAATGATGGATAGGATCTTAATGTTGCTGGTGTCCTAGGCTGATGGCTCTAGCAGGCAATCCTTGTTCTGAGTTTTTCTGCATCCTCACTGTCTCACCATCCCAAAAAAGAACTGGTAGGTGATCCTTATGTTTGTTTTTGTATGGCTTTAGGAAGGAATGAGAGAAATCTTCTACTTTGTTCCTCTTCTCATGCCAATGTTAGTTTTCCAGTCTGTAATTTCACAGTTCCTGGGCACCTATTTATATGGTCCATGCATGGCACACAATAACAGGTAAGGCTATTTTTATGCTCACTTATGGAACAGATTGTTGATGTATTGTTAGAAACCCAAAAGATAGTGTTACCACATACAGGACTATGGGTGTGTGGAAATATTTGAGAAACATTGAACTATGATGAACTAATTTGCATGCCAAGAAGGTAAAAAGAAACAGCAGGACAAGTGGAAGACTTATTACTGCCAATGGAAAATTTGTATAAACTGAGTGGTGTTGTTAACATATGTTCTTTGCCCCCATAGAAGACTTATAATATCCCCTTTCACCCCTCTAAAATTGGTGCATTCCTTCTTGGGTACCTTGGGGACAGCTGAATGGTTTGATTCAAAGGATATATTATCTAAAAATAATTTAAAAATAATAAATCACATAACCCTGATCTTCTTTATTATTTTTAAACACCTCAGTCTGAAAACTCAAAATATTGATGACCTAATACATTTTAGAATGAACACAAAGCCACCGTTATGGCAAACATCATTATGTAATGTGCTATTTTCAATTTGTATGTAGTAAAACTAATTTAAAAGTTATATTTCTCTAAGTGGGAGTTCATGACGTCCCCAAACTAAGGTGAAAAGCTATTAAATGGCCTAAAGTCTTTGCTTTACTTGCTGCTTTCACATGATCCTTTTCTGCTCAGGTGGTGTTTTTGATGATATTTTCAGTATTTCTGATGTTAGCCTATGGAGACGCAATTTCTCAGTGCTGCAGCTGAAGTTAGAGTCCTGTGGGATTAGTAATCCAACCTTACAAACCAATACCTTGTTTCTGACATTTGCACTGTTTCCATCTAGACAGTCATTAACTGAATGAAACTGTGAAGCAATACAAAATTGTACAATTGGAGAAAAAAACTTTGAAAAATAGATTTTTCTTACATAAATGATTGGGAGTATATATCCTCACCTATTTTTAATATAGCAATGACATTATGAGAATTACATGAAAACAGTATAACTAGATTAGTTGTGGGCAATTTAAAAAAAATAAATGTGTATTAATGTTGGATACTTGCTATGGATTTGGTCTAATATGAATATAGCAAAAACTCCTATTCATTCTGGAAGTCTTCCATCTTGTTTTCTGTAGTCTTAAACAAACTGCAAATTTACATTGAAATTGTACATTAATTCTGCTTTTTTAAAATCAAGTCAGCCCTTACACAACATTTTGCATAAATGTTTGACCTAAGAACTCTGTTGCAAATTTGTAGAAGTGCCCTTTTCAAAGCATAGCTACAGTATATACTCATATATAATTCTAGAAATTTAGGTCAAGGACCCCTAAAAACTGAGTCAACTTATCTGTTCCTTCTGCTAGACCTCCTTTGATATGACAGTGCACACTGGGTGGAGTTTGGATATGGGGGGAGAGCTAACAAAACACAATTGAAAGTCTCCTTTTACCTCTTGCCAGTTCACCCATGCTGGATCTTCCATTTGATGACCAGTTCTACATGGGCCAGACACTCTTTATGGGATATTTAGCCTCTTGCTCTGCATTTGAAAAAAAATAGCAACTTTCTAGATTGGACCCTGTGTGCTATGTCAGGGCTTGTGAGGATGGACAATTTCCTCCTAATAGGGAGGTGGGACATGAGGAAGTGTCAGCCCCTGATCAGGGGCTGCCATGCTCTTGTACATGAACTAGGGGTTTCTTTGGCAGAGAAGACAAGGGCCTTTCACAGCAACTGTTCTTCCTAGGCATTGAGATAGACACTCTACAATAGATTGCAGATTGCCAAAGGACAAGCTTGGAAATCTTAGGCAGTGAGTGGGTCACTTTCTGCAAAGCAAGAATTCCTGCTCTCAAGGAATTGCAAGAACTGATGGGACATTTTAACTTTGCCTGGCAGGATGAGGCATTGAGCCACACTTTCTTGCATTGGCTGTGTGATACCATGGGGGAACTTCTGGGTATATCATAGGAGCTTATCGCACAGCTCTCCGTGACATAGGAGCGGAATGGAATGGAAGGGGATGGAATGGAAGGGGACAGAATGGAATAGGGGAGAACATGTCTTACCACATGGGAGAATGCCACCGATGCTGCCGTAAGTTTCCAATCCATTCCCCATCCGTCCCACAACAGCCAATTTTCAAGAACAATTCTGAACAGTTCTTGAAAATCGGCTGCTGTGGGATGGATGGGGAACAGATTGAGGACTTCTGGTGGCAGTGGCGGTGTTCTCCCGTGCAGTAAGACAATCTCCCCCCTGTTCCATATTGTTCCATTCCATTCTGTTCCGTTCCTGTGCCATGGAGAGCCATGCGATAAACTTAATAGAATTAGGATTCCATGGGAAATTAGGGAGAATCTACAGATCTGGAGGGAATTTTTGGATAAATTTAACAGAGTCTCATTCTGGAGGGATGATGTTAAATTGAAAGATGCCCTCAAGATCTTTTCTTGACATGGCTAGGTCAATGCACCATGCCCAGACTCCACATTTTTATTCTGAGTTAGGCCTTGGTTGGTTGGCCACAGTTGAATGGTGTGAGAAATGGCAGCCGAGGTGGCCTGGCCTCTTGCCCCTACTATTGGAGGAGTGCAAGGAGGCTCCCTCTAATGTGTTGATTGTTCACCTGGGAGGCAATGACCTCCCAGGTGAAGCTTTAACTAGCTCTAGAAGATTTCTGTTTCCTGCAGACTTGTTGACAGGGTGTTATATTTAATGGTTCTGCTGTTCTGCCACAGAACAGCAGGCTAGGGAAGCTCTTGAGTTAGTGGATAGGAGGAGATGGTCAATTCATTTGCTTCACTAAGCAAGGCAAATTAAAACTCTCACTACCTCTACCATAAATTCTGTAGAATTAATAGCCTCAATGCCTGCCAGATTAGGGGGCTATACAGATTAGCCCAAAGGGGCAGCGTGATGATGCCCCTTTTTGCTCTGGATTGGGGCCACAGAAACTGCACGCCATGGTCTGAATCCAGCCTTCGGAGGATGCAAAAAGGAGTGAGAAAACACAGTTCCTTCTTGTGCCCTCTAAAGCATGCCATATCCACCACAGTGTGGTGTGATGACACCCTTTTGGCACTGCATTGTGTGTGGTACTCAAGATCACCCACAGTAGGGAATCAAACCCTGGTCTCCAGAGTAATAGTCCCACACTCAAATCACTACATCATGCTGGCTCTTTTGAGAATATTTAGGAATGGGTAAATCTGTCAGGCCCACTACCAGATGTTGTTGAACTAGCTCTTTCACAAGCTGTTGTACAGCTTCAGGTATTGCTTTAATCAGAGGTTGTGCACTTAATTAGTAAAAAAAAAGTAGCAACTCTGATGATTTCCCAAATCTCCATTAGCATAAGAATGGATACAACTATTAGTTTCATTTCTCCAATATAATATGAGAAAACAAGTACAGTTAGTCTCTATCTACATATTTTTTTATCCATGGATTCAACCATCCAGAGCTTGAAAATATTGTGAAAAAAATAAATTCTAAAAAGCAAACCTTGATTTTTGCCATTTTATACCAGGGACACCATTTTACTACCACATTACATTTAATGGGATTTGAAGAGCCTCAGAGACCAAAGACCCCCTGTAAAACTATTTATTGGCTTGGTGAACGTTATTCATCTTCTTTAGACAAAACTTTGTCTTTTGCTTATTTTCCCAACTATGTTGGAAACTAGATTCAAAAGTTGTATCTAATGTTATGGTAGAATCTACAGTTATGTTTTCACATCGGTGAAGACAACACAGAGAGGTGTTAATAACAGTATAGAATGATATTTCATGGATCTGAAATTTTATTTTTGGGGGGTACTGAAATTATGGAGTTAAGCTATTAGCTTCACTAAAGAAAAACATTTTGGAAATTGTTTGAAGGAAGAGATAGAGAATACATTTGATGCTTCCAGAGCAATCTTAGCATTGGAAGCATGGGGAAGAGGGGGGTCATTGAAGGAGGCCTTTGAAGGATGTACAGTTGGAATATGAGCAATGATGCACTGATGTTGCTGTCACATCCTCACTTGGTTAATCTTGCCATAGGCTTGTACAAACACTGTCCACTTTGTATTCCTGAACAGGCTCGTCTCCATTCCAAGGAAAGCCGTCTGTTCAGATTACAAAGAGAAGGAAAAGCAGTGTCTTGATTAATCATCTATAATTAACTACATAGGGAGGAACTGTCTCTTTAATGTAACAAACTAAGCCATGATGAGATCTGCTATTAAAACTAGACAAATTTCAAAGTGGAAGCAGCCCATACATTCTCCACAGCTTGGGTTATTAGTCATTTGAACTTATCATGGTTGGATATCATTATCACTGTATACTTTTTACTACAATAGCCTGTTCCTCTCTTTCTGTCTTAAAGTGTCTCTGTGTCATGTTTGGCTATGGGTTGTATAGACTGGTCAGTAGCAGAGTGAATGGATTGGGGTTTTACTCTCTTACTCTCCAGCAGGGATGGAGAGAAGATAGCATGTTCTATTTTTCTAATTGTGGTTATAAGGCCTAATTCACACATGCATGTTCATTGCATGAAAATTACATTCAAGTGAATTCAGGTGAACATAGGGCTTAACTTTCTTTGGGCCTTCCAAGTTATGTTTCCCAATGAAGTCAATTCACATACCAATCTTCCCAGAGGAATTAACTGATAAGTATATGCATGTGCAAACTGGCCATATGACTGGTTAGATTCTAGTAGAAGTCAAATGTGAAGTTGACAGTGATTAAAATAATCTAAACTAACCATGCATAAGAATAAATGAATATATTCTTTTATAAGAATATAAAAATAAACATCCTGAATCAGATCAAAAGCATATCTTGTCCAGAATTCTGTGCACATAATGGCCAACTAAGTGCTTATGGGAAGCCCACAATTAGGACCTAAGTGCAACACCATTCATTTATTCATGTTCCTTAGCAACAGAGACGTATAGTATCTCTGATGTCAGAGATAATATGTACTCATCATGACTATTACCTATAGGGAACTTTATCCTTGATAAACTTTCCCAATGCCATTTTCAAAATTTGTCCATATTGATAAATAACTTCAGAAAATGGCATAGTTGAGTATATACTGTGTGAATAAATACTTCTTCTTATCCATTCCAAATCTCCCACAAACTTCTACAGACAATCCTGAATCCAGATATTCTGATATTATTCCCATTTTTCTACGATAAAAATCTTCCAATATTGCAAGCTTTCCTCAAGGGTGTTACTCCAGCCCCAGTGGCTGCATCTTTCTTCAGCTTTTCCAGGTATGTAACATTTCTTTTGTATGTTCTTTTTTTATTTTTAGTTTGGTGTGCACAGTATTCCTAGCATCATAGATTAAGATTATTATAGATTAAGAGTAATATGATAGCAACAGTTTCATTTACAACATGTTTTCTAATTATGCCCAATGTGGAACATGCCCCTTTCATTTTGTACAGTAGATGCACTTTAGATGTACACTTCATGTATGCTTCCTTTTCACTGTTACCTATATCTGTTACTCACTGAGAAGCCACTACTCATCAGGACAGACTGTAGAACAGGAAAGGGAGGGAAAGAGTACAACAAGACTGGAGAAATAGTTCTTCAGATATTGCACTGTAATTCCATTCTCCTGTACTGTTGGTTATACCAGCTAAGGCAGAAAGACAATGCAGTCCAGGGAGATCTGGAGCAGAGTGTGTAGTTGTGGTCACATATCAATAGTCAGAGCATTAAGAGAGTTAGAGGCACATCAGTTATCTAGGGCGGGTTACAAACCGCTGAAAAGTGGCAGCCTGCACCTGCCCCTTTCCTCGCCGGATCTGGGCCTCAGCAGCCAGAGTGGCAGCCGCTGAGGCCCCGATCCACCACTTTCCAGGCTGCGGGGAAGTGGCAAAAGGCCCCTTCCCCGCAGCCTGGAAAGGGGTGTCCTTGGGGCTTGAAGCCCCAAGGACACCCCGCGGCGGCGGGGAGGAGGACAAAGGGGCCGCTTGGAGGCCTTCAGACGGCTGTGCCCAGTGACGCAAACGGAAAAGGAGCTCCGTTTCGGAGCTCCTTTTGCGGCCGGGGAAGGGGCGCACTATTCGCCCTGGCGTGGCGTGATGTCACGTCCGTGCTGCCCCGTATAGAGGTGGCGCGTTTGTGATGTTGTAATGGTGGCGGCCGTGTGGAACGGCCGCCGCCATTTTGTGCACGCTCCGTGCATGCTAGGGTTGGGGGAGTCCGGAAAGGACACCCCTTTCTAACCCTAGCACATGCAGAGCGCACACTTTAAGGCCCATCTGTAACGGGCCATAGAGAGTTATTTCTAGTCAGGATGATAGAAACATGGAGTGTAATTCAGCTACTACCCTGGGAACTACTGAATGTTGAAATACAGAGTGGTGCCTGTCCTAATGAGAGGGCTAAGGTATGACCAGTGATTAGGAGCTAGAAACTTTGAATCAAGAAGAGCAATCAGATCTCAGGATCAAACAAATGGCAGGACCTGAGGACAAACTATTAATCAGAACTCAAAGGAAAGGGAGAAAAGGCAGACATATTAGAGCTCAGGTGTACTCTGTTGCTTACATCAGGCTCAGAGGCAAATGGAAATCCTTATATCCTTCTGCCCAGAAAGAACCAACAGCCAACTGGTTGAGTGAATACATGCCATAACTGGGAGATTTTTATCTGAAATGTTGTTGCTCGTTGCATAGGACATTGGTCAGCAGTCCCTGAAGTCTAGGTTATGTTTCTCTCAATGACTTGTGCTCTGTTTCCAATCTAGCAGGATTGCAATCCAGCAGGATTTCTCTGGGACTCTCATGGTGGTGAAAGGGAGAGCTGCTGGACTTTCAAGAGGAAGAGTATTTGAAAACATGGGCAAGGAAAATACCTCAAGAGAAGGCAATGCTCTTTTGATGCCCTTCCAGAGGGGTTCCTCTGCTACTCCAAGAAGAGTAATCACAGTGACTGTTTTCACTAGGGATGGAAAGAATATTCAAAAATATTTTCAAAAATGGTCAAAAACCATCTCTCTCATTTTTCAGGAAATGCTGATGAGGAGAATTTTGGAGTGATGAGAACCTTTCCAGCTAGGCATTTATTCTGTGCCAAATTGCCACATGACTGTTGTTTTTCTATAGAGGAAACATAATTTCTTTACATGAAACAGATTTGTGTGTGTGTGAGAGCGCGCAGATATAATATTTTTTAACATAAAACTTTTTTACTATTAAGAAACGTTCTTTTAATGTTCTACAAAAAAATGCATTTTCTGCACAAAAAATACAAATTTTGCACAATATCACTTCCCTACTGTGAATAGTCTTTGAAAACTGTAGTTTTTGATCACACCAAAACAGGCCACTTTGATAATTATATGTGACTGGAATTAAAATGTAGGTAATAGTAGAAGTAAACATTGTACTAGGATAAAGGAAACAAGCAAAAGACAGATTTATTGAATTGTGTGAAGTCAACAGTTTGATTATGGAAAATACATTCGTTAGGCAACTAATCAGATTATCGTATGTGAGGACATTACTGGATGGCTAACATAAAAATCAAATAGAGTAAGTGATAGTGATAGAAAAAATGTTTTTTAAAAATTCCAAAAATTGTTTAAAAAATGTGTTTTTTAAGTTTTGGGAGATTCTAATGAAGAAAATTCTGGACTTCTAGAGAATCTTTATAATTTAGGATTTATTCCTAGCAAAATTTGTGCAATTTTTTTTTGCACAAAAAGTGTTTTCTGTGTAAAAAGCAGCATGTGGTTTTTGCATTACAAAGTTTGAACTACAGCACTTTCTAGATCCAGTGTAATATAGTGGTTTGAGTGTTGGACTATGACCAACACTCAAACTATGTATATGATTTGAATTCCTGTTCAACCATGGAAACTGACTGGGCAACCTTGGCCAAGGCACACTCTCTCAGCCTCAGAGGAAGGCAATGGCAACCTCCCACCCTGAACAGATCTTCCAAAGAAAGTCCTGTGATAGCTTCACCTTAGGGTCACCATAAGTTGAAAACAACTTAAAGGCACAGAAAAGCAAGCAGTTTATGTACAGAAAACAGGATTTGTATCTGTTTCTCATGTATAAAATTTCATTTTCTTCATACCCCCTCCCCCCCAAAAAAAAACACTTGGAAATTTTGCATAGAATAAATTCTGAACTGGAAATAGAATTTCTCACAGTGGGAAGAAAATGGCTAAAATTTCTTCTTGTTTCCTTTGAGGATGAAATTAGCAAAGACTATGTACCAACTTTCCATTGTGGTCTGGTAAGATGCTAACTACCAGTTTCATGCAATGTCTCCACTAATGTGCAAGTGTCTGTCTCTTGCTCATGACCTTTCAATGTATTATATATTTTAATCAGAACTTGGCCAGTTGCTTTTTTAAAATAGTAATAATAATAATAATAATAATAATAATAATAATAATAATAATGTTATTTTTACAATCTAGGTAGTCAATAGCTGGTTCCAAGTTTTAAAACAATTCTGTTTTCTTGTCACATTCTGGAGGAGAAAATCTCCAGTGGCTATGAATCACTAAGGTGTGATACTAGAAGTAGTGACTACAAAAGTTGTTAGATGGGATCACACCCCCCCTGAAGACACAGGTTTGCAGTTTGGGGGTACTCTTGGACTCAGCTTTGAACCTGGAGGCCCAGGTCTCTGCTGTGACCAGGCGTGCTTTCGCACATTTAAAACTTGTATGCACGTTCCTTGAGAAGCCAGATTTGGCCACAGTGGTACATGCCTTGGTTACATCCCGTTTGGAGTACTGTAATGGGCTCTACATGGGGCTGCTCTTGAAAAGTGCTAGTAAAATTTAGCTTGTTGAAAGAGCTGCTGCCAGGCTGTTAACAGGGGCAGATTACAGAGACCATATAACACTCCTGTTGAAACAGCTTCATTGGCTGCCAGTTTGTTTCCAGGCACAATTCAAGGTGCTAGTAATTACCTACAAAGCCCTTCATGGCTCAGGTCCACACTGTTTGGCAAACCATTTCTCCTGATATGAACCGGCCCGGACTCTGAGACCCTCTGGAGAAGCCCTTCTCTCTGTCCCAACACCATCATAAACACGGTTGGTGGGGATGCAACAGAGGGCCTTCTCGGTGGCAGCCGCTAGACTCTGGAACTTCCTGCCGAGGGAGATAAGACCAGCTCCCTCCTTGATGGCCTTCCGACGGCAGGTGAAGACCTACCTGTTCAAACAGGCATTTAAGGAATTACTATAAGGACAGGCTGGGATGTTGGACCAGTTTAAAAATTCTTTTTAATGAATTTTTTTTAAATGTTTTTAATTGTACATTTTTTTTTAATGATGTGAAGCTGCACTGAGTCCCAGTCCTGGGAAAAGAGCAGGATATATATAATTGTAGCTTTTAAAAAAAATATGCCTTAGCGATAGTAAGGTTATTCCTAATTAAATTAAACATCTTAGTTATTAAAAACTGATGTTTGCAAACTAGTTTTTGGTATCTGGTTACTTTGAAACTTTAGCTTAAAGAGAGAATTGAATTATGTAATATACATACATCTAAATATCACTTGCCTTTACTATACTGGACTGCACAAAAGGATAGCTCAATAAATGGGACCTGTATCCATGTTTAAAGTCAGGGTGATGCTACTATATTTTATTATCTCTATCAAACAGAAGTGCAGTATGGGCAAGCAGAGAGGTTCTGATCTAGATTATGTTGGTGCTAATCTCACAAGTAATTTTATCAATGTCAGTTGAGCTGATTCACATTTATGTCAGGTTACTGATATTGAAATCTGTTAAAAAAAATCCCCTCTTACCCATCCTTCCTCCCCTTCCCCATCAGATTAATACAGTTGAGAATTACATTCTGATTTAGGCTATCATCAATGATCTCATTGTGACAACTAATGAATATTTATCTACATTATATGCACATTTCATAATTTATTATGACTGGCAGTTGCTTCTCAAGGAAGGTCTCATGCTAGGAAGGAACTCTGGTTGAGAGCTCAGCAGTATCTGCCAGTTTGTGGTATGTCTAATTTGAGACAGTGCTTATTAATGTGCTGACCCAAGTATCAATTTCACATGATCTAAATTCTCTGTAGACTTTGGCTACATAAAACATTTCTTTTATATTCCTTTTCTCTTGAGTCCTGGGTTAATGGGTACATTTCCTCAAACATGCGTCTGCTAGCTCTCTCTCACACACACACCACAAAGATATCATGGTTATTTTCTTGTTCTGGTAACCAAAGGTTTAGTTTTAAGTTTCTGTGACACATCAAAAGGTCGCAACTTTGAGAGTGGTATTCAGGGAATCTTAGCTCTATGTAGTAGCTGATATCAGTTTCTGCCTCTCCTCTTCAATGGCCCTCTGGTGAACATTGCCCAATGACAAATACACAGTTTTACTCAATAGAGAGTGATGCTCAGAATGATAATGTCTGAAACTACCTCTTTGATTCCCAGCTTAGTGGAAATACCCACTTCCTAAGAAATGTGGCTACCTGTGTCAAAATCCTTCCCATGTTTTGCTTGAGGAGAAACCTCTAGTTGTGATTTAAATTTTGCATGAAGTGACATCTGAAAATGTAAGGGCATATTGCCAAGGACAGGGGTGTGTGTGGTTAAGCCCCAACACTACTAATGAAAATCATTTACAATTTCCCCAATGTTTCACCTGAAGAAGAACCTCTCCCTCAATTTACTCTAAAGTGGCTCTGTCTAGCCCTATGCATATTGTTTGACGTATCCTGTAGCATTCCCTCTCACTGTCTACAATTCTCTGCCTGTTTTCTTATATAGTCAAACAAGTTATAGCTTGCAAAAGGGATCTTGTAGCACCTTTGAGACTGAGTGAAAGAAATTGTAGAATGAGTTTTCATAGACTGTTCTACTTCCTCAGATGCATGGAAAGTTATAACTTGTCTTACTAACGTCAGTAAAGGCATTTGTCTGTTCTGGATTCTCTTGGATCTGTTTGATCCCTTGCCATGAAAGGGGCCCACAAGAAAAGTAGATAACAAACTGACTCCTGAACCAAGCTACAAAGTAAATGGTAAAGAACATGATACCCTATGTGCATGAAAACAATGCTAAAGGGATACAGAAACCTGACATTTTGCTTAGAACATATTACCTCAGGTCTTTAGGCTATCAGTGAAGAAAAAACAGATAGAGCTATTTTCTCAGATTAGATTATCATTTATTTATTTGGTCAG